>NW_027039962.1:18723-125000 GCF_034236695.1 Oncorhynchus nerka
AAGGCAACACTACATCTATTCCAGATGAAGGGGTGCTTTTTATTTATAAAATAATAATTTATATAAGCGTTGTCTTATGTGGCACTATCAGGTCTTTCTTGCAAAAGTGGGTTCTTTTGGCAAGAGAGACCTGGTTATCGAACCCAGCAGTTATATTTCATCTGCAGCTGTCTGCTTCCCTTACATGTGCAAGTTGAGACAGGCCCTTTTGACTCAAGCAAAGAGAACTTTGGCCAAATATTATGACAAACAAGCCTACTGGTCAGAAAATGTTGTTCAGCATTCTCGCATTTCATAAACACTGTGTTTGGATAGATCCTCATTTCCAATGCTGTAGTACAAATAGTTCCACCTGAGAATTTGTCAGTGTTGCTATATATTGAAAATGTGAGGAATTTTGGCACTATGGTGTGAGTCAGATGTGCCTCCTTCGGATTAATACAAAATTGAATCGGAAATTCACTTATATTCATCCGGTCAGCACTTACCTCTTCTCTTTGGTCAACAAATCCAATGAAGAAATAAACATTCTACTAAAAGGGTATACTTCATAGCTCACAAGAAACCAACAACACACACCACAGATCATTTAACTGCAATAAAACTTTATAGAAACAGAATTCTTTGGAACATGGTGATGATAAATTAACATTTGCCTAACTAGAATAACAAGTGGATTAATATTAATCTCTAGTTGATACTGAGGGACATGTTCTGTCATCACACCAGCGTACTAGATACTCTGGATACTCCTAAGGGGTTGAAGCAGTCCATCTTCAGGAAGAGAACACTGTTCGAGAAGCTCCACACCCCAGGGATGAAAGTACTTTGACAGCTTGTGGCTCCTGTTGGGTCTCATAGGAAAAGTCTGTTCCAACAGTACTTCCGACAGTAGCTGCTGCTGCTCATGCAGAACAGCCCGGATCGGTGGGCGCTGGATCATTTCTGTCACCTGCCCTTTGTGGTTGAAAGGGCAGTGGAGGTAAAAGGGCAGTGTCGTCAGGGTTTGGCCGGGGTAGGTCGTCATGGTAAATAAGAATTTGTTCTTAACTAACTGCACAATTTAAATAAAGGTAAAAAATAAATAAAATGAAGGTGTGCGTGACCCCTTACAACTGGCTTTGCTCAATCTCTTCAGAAAGAGACTCTTCATCCACCTCCAAGATCGAGGGCAGTGATGGAGAGACACACACTGGGAAGAAAGGTCCAGACTTAAAGTTAACGTCCCAGTGAATGGGCTTCACTCTCTTCCTGCGCCCTCGTTGGCTATTCTCCCGCTCTGCCTTGGCACGGGAGGCGGGCATGTGCCCCCGCTTGATAGGAGGCTGTTCTGCCAGTGGGACCAAGGGGGGTCAAGAGGGTATCAAAGGGGCACTTCTCGCCCGCTTGCACGGCTCTCCTAGTCAGCAAAGGGGAGTGGTCGGTGCGACCTGTGTGGCTGGGCGTAGGTCTGGTCAGGGGGTGACAGCCATCATCTCCACAGACTAAAGGTGGACCACAGAGGAACAACATCTCAGTGCTACTGAAGGACAGGGGCTCAGAGGGTAATATGATTTGTTTGTCACCCAGTTGCTCTGGTAGCTGCTGGTCCAGCATAGCAGACTGGATCTGTAAGAGCTGGATCCTCTTCGACACACGCCGTGTTCTGGCATTGGCAGGCCGGGCTGGCGCTGGGGAGGCAGGTGGGGCAGGCACTCGGCTGGAAGGAACCGGAGAAGCAGATGGAATAGGCACCAGAAGATCAGGCACATGGCTGACCATTGGGGTAGGCAATGGGATGGCCATCTGGGCAGGTGAGGCTGACACTGCAATGGTTGGCAGCACAGGGAAAGAATTGGTGCTCTCCCTCCTACCCATAGAGTTTATAAGCTCTAAGGTCTGATTAGGGAACCTCAGAGTGCTGCCATCAGTATGTCTTGTTATCCTAGCTATCCCGGTCTTGGGTCGAGCCAGGCTTCTGCTGGCCTGGACCTCAGGCTGGAGGTCATCCACAGGAGAACATGGCGGCTGCAAGAGGCTGCCGTCGGACAGAGACCGTCTGGCCTGAGCAGGAGGAGAGCGGGGCCTTTGGTCCTGGATGTTAGACCTCTGGAGAGGATTGGCCTGGATCCTGATCTCAGACTGCCTGCATGGAGTCCCAGATAAAGGAGCTACTGCCTTGGCTGCAGTGGAGCATATTTTGGGCCTCCTAGGGATGCTTCCTGGTGTCTGTGGTCTGCTGGATTTAACCTCTGGCTCCTTGTGGCTGGAGGTCAATGTGCTCCCTCCGGTTTTGGTTTCAACCGGACCCAGACGCTTGCTACCCATCTGTCCCTCCAGCTGCAGACGAGGCATGCGAGGCACCTTGAGGGTGTTTTTGTTACTTTGGGCATTGAGAGAGGTCACAGTGAGCATTGGGAGCCTGATGGGTGGAGTGGCCAATGGAAGCCTTCCCATGTCAGCCCTCTCTTTAGTCACATCCATGTTGTGGAAGTGGGATCGGCTATTCTTTCTCCCTGGTGGCGTTGGCTGTAGGACAATATCACTGGCACACCGGACACTGAGGATGTCTGTCAGGCTGTTCTCAGAACTGTTCTGACTGGTCTCTTGTGTCCTCGTCCTGGACTTCCTTCTGTCTTTCATGGCTGTGAGAGTCACAGTGGAGGAGCAAACAACATGTTTGAGAATAAGAATATAGAATAAATTACATATATTACAATTGAATTTGATCAAAGTTGTTATTATAAACTAGTGTTTCTCCACTTTCAAAGGACATACCAATTCCTGCCAAAATGTTCACAAACTCTTTAAAATGAAAGATTCACAGACTAAGGCCTACCTTCAATTTGGACTTCCAGATAATTTGCACACGTAGGATTTGACTATACAGTTTCAACAAAATATTATTGAAAACAGAAACACAAGACCACAATACCTACTTTAAAGAAATACTTTTTTTGTCACAAATCACAAAACATAACAGTTTTTCTTACAGTTATTGATCAAATAAAGTTCTCATAAGATAAAAGTAGTGTATTTGAGATTATTAGGTCCTACCTCAGTTCAGGAAGAGCATCAATGACCTGTCTATGGAATTTCTTATTTTAACAAAAGAATGCTTCATTATGACATCATGTACATTATGACATAGTTGCCGTCCACATAATAAAACTTTGTCAAAACCACTTGAATAGGCATGAAATGTTAAATGAAGTACAATAGGCCTAATTCAACAATTGAATAAAAATAATCGTTTGACAGTAATTATTCAGTTTATTGTCTTTTATTTTCATTACAGTAGTGGTTTTGAATGTATTAAAATGAGAGTAGACCTAGTGAGTTACGTGGAACTCGATCGCTCATTGAACATCTGTGTGGAACGTTCACACCTGACGCCACACAGACGCTTTGAAAAACATTCACGATTTTAGTTTCATATTCAACTTATTACTGCCAATACATTCCCAGTACTGAAATAAATCTGACAATCGCAATTATCTATTTATTATAGCATCCTCTTAGAATGAGAATCACTGTGGTGTCAATGTTTTTGATTATGTCCAAGTAGGAACATAGCTACAAGTATTTTGATTTCTATACTATAATAGTAGTAGTTGTGTGTGTTTTCCTGTCGTGCATTTGTTTTGAGTCAACGCTAAACCCACAATATTTTGGTTCCATTTGGTATTAGCACCGTCAATAGGGAAGTGACATGCCTGATGCCTAAATTAATGTAAATCGGCTTCATGTATGTAACCAAACACATTTCAATTTCACTTTTGAAATACAATAAATAGCCTGTTAATCTGTCGACAAAACAAGTTAATAAATTATATGTTGGCTTCACGTCTCCAACTCAACCGTATGCTAAATGTAAATAAACTAAAAGCTAAAATGTAAATAACCAGTGGTGGAAAAAGTACTCAATTGTCATACTTTTTTTTTTACAATATAGTTATTGGCATTTATTTTCTTTTTTTCTTTTACAATTTAACAATCATCAGAAAATGATACAGATAATGCCCGTTATTCCTTCCACCTAAACAAAACACCATGCTACATGGGAGCATATTAACTGCAAAACCCTTCCCTCCCCAACACAGGAACACCCCTCTACCGATATTAGCTTCACTGATTAACAATAAAAAAAAACAGAATGACCTTCTTCCATGCTAGAAAATAAATGAATCAACACAAAAACAAATAATAATAGATTCATGAAGAAAGTAGTAATGAGGCAGCTAAGGTGATCTCTAGAAACTACTGAAAGTCCCCCAGACATCAGTAAATTCAAAGGGTTTATTACGTCAATTGTATGTTATTCTATCAGATGGAATATGAGGAAGATAGTTCTTTTAGCCACATCTGCTGCAAGCTTTCAGAGTGTCACTCTTCCATATAATAGCTGTGCATTTATTGGCTGCAATGACTGACAATTTAATGAATCTGGTTTTGCCACAAATATTAACTGGTAGAACAGAATCATCTCCAAGAAGAATAAATGGAAGGATCTGAAGAAAAGTACCGTCATGTTAAAATGACCTGTGCCAGTTGTTGAAAGGAATGTCTTTCTCATAGAGATTACAAATGTTTTAATTCAGTTGAGGACAAAAAATATACATAACTGTGCACACTCTCTGTTTTACACCTTGGGAAAAATGTTAAATATTTAGAAGTGATCTTGTACAGTCTCTCTGGTGTAAAGTAGACCCTATGTAAAATATTGAATTGCATCAACTTGTGCCTTGTGTTAAATGAAAGACTCTGAGCATCTAAAAAGAGCTTTCCCCATTTCTAATCCTCAAATATGAGACCAAGGTCATTGTGCCACTTCATGCAAGCTTTCAGAGGTTCATCATTCCCCAACAGAGCTTGAAGCCTCGAGTTCATGTAGGAAATGAAACCTTTTACCCCTTTCCTCTCCAGCCACAGTTGATCAGTTTTAGGTTTACTCATGGGCTGAATCCTACTTCCCTGCTGGAAAAGGAAAAGGCAATTTGATAATAGTAATAACCTGTAGGTACTTGAAGAAAAGAGTTTGAGGTAACTTAAAATGAGATGCCAGTTGTTGAAAGGATAGTAGTTCACCTTCTCTATAGAGATTACCAAATGTTTTAATTCCTTTGTTGAATCAAGAAAATGTAATACCATCTCTCAGGGCTTTGGGAAGATGTGGTTATTATAGAAAGGTGTTTGTTCATATACAGGATGTCAACTAATGTTCGGAGGTAAATTTCTTGTTTAGTGAGGTAAAGCAAAATGTCATCGGCATATAGCGAGACCAGATGTTCACGCCCACCTATACAAACACCATGGATGGATGAGATCTAAAAGCTTCTGCCAGTGGCTCTATAGCCAAAGAAAATAGGAGCAGACTAGCGGGACAACCCTGTCTTATGCCACATGACAGGGAGAACTGTGAGGAAATGTTTCCATTAGTCAGGATCTGAGCTACCGGACATTTGTACAGTAATCTAATCAGACCTACATACTAAGGTCCGATATTCATCCTATGTAAAACTTCTAACAGGTAGTTCCATTCTATGCGGTCAAAAGCTCGTTCCGCATCTAATGATGCCGCCACTACAGATTCTTGGTCATTCTCTACATAATGCATAATATTAAATAATCTTCTGATATTATCAGGAAATGAGCGGTTTCTTACAAAGCCTGTTTGGTCCATATCAACCAAGTCCGGTAGAACCTTATCCAGTCTAAGAGCAATGAGTTTCGCAAGAATATGAAATGTTCAATAGAGATATTGGTCTATACGACCCACAAAGCATAGGCTCAATTAGTTTGGGTATAAAGGATCGATAGAATTCAATAGGGAATCCGTCTAACCCTGGTGATTTTCCCCCAGCAGTGTTGAAAATGGATTCCCTAATTTCCTCTGATGTTATCTCTTTCTCCAAGTGCTCTCTATCCTCATCAGTTAAAGTTTGTAAATTGGGTTTGTTCAAAAACTCATGCATTGTGGCAGGGGCATCCCCTTCAGACTTGTACAATGTTTCATAAAACTCCCTGAAGACTAGATTAATTTCCTCAGGACTGTGAACAACTGTGTTAATGGGTAGCTTAATAGAGCTAATAACTCTACTTGCATCCTCTCTTAACTGCCAAGGAAGCAACTTTCCTGCTTTATCTCCATGTTCGTAGTGGTTTTGTTTTGTTCTCCTGAGAGCATTTTCCACTTCATGGGTCGTCAGGGTGTTATATTCCAATCTCTTTGAGTCTAATTGTTGAGTTGAGTCGTCAAATGTTACACTATGTTCATTTTCCAGATCTGTAATTTCATTCTCCAACGAATCTACTTGAGCCTTTATACATCTTACAAGCATCTGAACTAAAGGATATGATTTCCCCCTCAGATATGCAAGGAGAGCTTCTCATAAAATTAGGGAGGAGGCAGGCAGAGAGTTATTGGTGCTAAAAAAATGTCTATATGAGTGTTCAGAAATGTTACAAATGTGGGACTATTTAGTAAATATGTACCAAACCTCCATCTTCTTGAGGGTGGCTGTGCTCTACAAACTGGTACTGAAGCCAGCAGGGCAGAATGATCTGATATACATCTTGGTAAGTACTTACACCCAGTAGTTAAACTTCCCCAGGCTGCAGGAATAAGAAATAAGTCTCTAGAGTAATTGTTATGGACAGGGGAGTAAAATGAGTATTCTTTAACCTTTTGGTTGTGAAATCTCCATAAGTCTACGAGTCCAAAGTGTTTCATTTCTGCTTTTAACATTTTAGCTGCCTGTGTGAGGTTGATACTATTAGAGGAAGATCTATCACTGGAAGGGTCCAGTACCAAGTTAAAATCCCCTGCCATTATTATCTCTGATGATGGGCACATTAACTTCAAAAAGATGTCTTGGTAAAATGTAGGATCATCATGGTTAGGACCATACACAACCACAATGGTAAAGGGCTCAGTATTAATGAAACCTTGAATGATCACAAACCTACCCCCTTTGTCTTTATTCTGAGATTGTATCTGAAAAGGGCAATGCTTATTAATGAGTATGGCCACCCCTCATGCCCGAGATTTGAAAGATGAATAATGCACTTGGCCCACCCACGCTCTTCAGTTTATCATGCTCAGCGTCAGTCAGGTGTGTCTCCTGAAGAGCTATATCAACCTTATGCTGCTTTAGATCATTCAGAATGCGTTTACGCTTGACTGGGCATTTAGTACCCCTAATGTTAAGTGTCACAAAAGTATAGTTATTAGGTGCAGACATCTTTAAAGAAAATAAGAAATAGGGAAAAGGAAAAAAAACAAAATTGCACTGAGTGTATACAACTTGTACAAAATAAAATTATGAATGTTTAAAGTAGTAAACATCTCTTGAGCTAATACCCTGACCCTAACACAAACTCACCCAACCCCCTCCCCAACTGAGGGAGTGAAAGAATCCATATCCTTAGATGCTAGTCTTTAAACTAGATGTACCTACTATGCATAGCATCGCTCTAATTAGGTCAATTCTAAATTATATGTATATGGAATTAGAAGTACATTGACTGTTCCTTGTAGCATAAAAATGTTGTTTAATGTCAACCAGTAACAAAATAGAATTTGATTACAACAATAATGACCGGACTATTTAGCCCCACTTTCTTGTAGGTTCAGCATGTCTCAACAACAACAACAAGAACCTTGTGGGCTCCCTGCCTGTTCATAGTCACCAACAGAGCCCTCCGCTCTCTCCACTGGCTTCCACGCACACCCAAATGTCAACCTCAATCGGCATTCCCCAATGCGTTCATCCACCTCTGGCCTGCTCGCCTCCCTACCACTGAGGAAGTACAGTTCCCTGAGACAAACTCCCTCACGTCAATCACCACCTTCCGGAGACACCTGAAACCCCACCTCTTTCAGGAATACCTAGGATAGGATAAAGTAATCCTTCCCCCCCCTTAAAAGATTTAGATGCACTATTGTAAAGTGGCTGTTCCACTGGACTTAAGGTGAACACAAACGTCTGCTAAATGACCAAGTAACAAAATAGCAGGTCAGGAAAAAAACAACAAGACATCAAGCTGTGATGTATAAATGAAAACCTTTAACAGACGATAACAATAATCTCTCATAAAATAGGGACAAGTAGTTAAACAATCACCATCCTCCTGAGTTCACTGTCCCCCCAAAAATATTATATATATACACACCCACACACACATACACACACACGTATGCACATACACAAGTGTAAAGCTATCAGCTAGTTGGCAAATAGGCGGCCAGCGAGTAACTTATCCCGGTCTCGGTATCAGTAACGCTAGCATATATCTCTATCAATAAACAAGCCAACAAACGTAATAGTTGCTAAAATTCCCTGAAGTAATATAAACATAGTTAGGCTTGAAACCCAGTCAAAAGCCACATAACTATTTAACCAAACCCGACTGGACCTCTCTGCATCAATTAAAGTATAGAGAAAAATTGTAACTACCTGGCATAGTGTGGACGTATAGTAGCTAAAGCTACAACCTTGTAAACTTAGCGAGCTGGCTAAGTAGCACAGCCAACATTAGCTAACATCCAACTTTACCTCGCTAGTCATTATCGCGCTAGCCATCTAGCCAGCCATCCAGCCAGTCGATCATATGAGTAATTTCGTTGTTTCATCATGTGCTAACAGTTCACTATCCACTGTATCCAAGTTCAAAAGACAGTTCCTCGGGATGTAGTAGACAAGTCAGGAAGTTCTTTCCTCATGTATGTTTCAGCCATCTTCACAGAGTCAAATGTGCGCTCACCATTCTTGGTTTCGATCCACAAAGTCGCTGGGTAACTCAGGCTGTATGCCAAGCCAGCCTGACGTAGAAGTCTCTTCAGTGGGGAGAAAGCCATCCTCCTCTTGTGTAGTGTGGGAGAAAGATCATGATTCTGGCATCTCCATACTTGAGCTCTCCCTTTGCTCGGGCAGCAGAGAGGATGCGAGCCTTGTTCTGGTAGTGTAGAATTGTAATGACAAATGCCCTGGGTGCAACCTGGCCAGGCAGCCGCCTCCGTAGGGTGCGATGGGCCCTCTCGATCTCCAGTGGGTGCACGGGAGGGGTAGATCCAGAATTTTGGGAATCAAATCAAATTTATTTATATTGCCCTTCGTACATCAGCTGATATCTCAAAGTGCTGTACAGAAACCCAGCCTAAAACCCCAAACAGCAAGCAATGCAGGTGTAAAATGCAGGTGTAAAATCCATTCCTGTAGAAAGCAGATCGCGTCTCTTCCCTCCACGGCCTCTGGGAAACCTTGAAGTCTCAAATTCGATCGCCTTTGGACATTTTTGTAATAATCCAATTTCTCCTCGAGTTTAGAGATGGCATCTTCTCACTTCTTGTATTTTTGGTCCACTTCCTCGTGGACGTCCAGGATGGCAGCCTGGTGGTCAGCTTTGTCACTCGTCCCTTTGTGACTATCTGGTCTTCGTGGAGTTTATCGACCAGTACATCAATTTTGCTGAGGTGTTCAGAAAGTGTCTCTTGGATTTTTCTTATACCCTTGTCCATCTATCTCCATTCTGAACCATGCTGGTGCTTCTTCCGAGCTAGCATCTGCCGAATCCTGTCAAGAGGGCATTTTTCCATGCTGTCAGAGACATATTGGGCATTTTTCCATTTGCCTTGTTTTAACTTCCAACTCACTATTGACGAACAGGTAAACCATGAAATGCCTTAAAAGGGTTTGAAAGTTTGAGGACGCTACGCATCTTTTAATTTCCGGAAGTCTCAATTGTCATACTTGAGTAAAAGTAGACCTGGATTCAAATAAAAGTGAAAGTCAGCCAATAAAATACTACCTGAGTAAAAGTCTAAAAGTATTTGGTTTTAAATATAGTGGAAGTGATTTACACAGATCAGAGGCAGTAGGGATGACCAGGGATGTTCTCTTGATAAGTGTGGGAATTGGACCATTTTCTGTCCTGCTAAGCATTCAACATGTAATGAGTACTTTTGGGTGTCAGGGAAATATGGAAAAAAGTACATTATATTCTTTAGGAATGTTGTTAAGTAAGTGTAAAATATGTCAAAAACATAAATAATAAAGTACAGATACAGTACTGCAGATCATTCTTAAAAAACATTTGAAATGATCCATAAGTCCAGGTAGTGTATTTTTATCAAAATAAAGCAGATCAGTGGTGTAAAGTTATTAAGCACACTGGTGCACACAAAATAAACGATAAACTATCTCATCAGTCTCATCCTATGGAAGAGTGATTTCTGTGCTCTGGGAAGGAAGTCAGTATTCAGAGCTCTACCTGGACTTATGGATCATCAAATAGTGATGCAGTTATATACAAAGCCCACAGAGAATACCTTTATGTGTAAATAGTATGCATCCCCTTCCCCTCAGGAATGGTCAACCATACAGTCAGTTATGTTAAACAAATCTCTGACTTTTGACAGCAATGCTAAAAAAAAATGACAGATCAATTCAAAATGAGAGGCTACAAGGACAAAACTCTTGATGCAAATGAAAATATCTCAAAAACCAAGAGACAACTCAACCAAGGAAGAAAAACAATGCAACCATCTTTTTGCACTAAATACACCAAGGGTTAGAAAATAAAAGCAAATCCTGATCTCTTCCAATCCCCCCTGGTGGTCTATAAGCGTACAATATTGGATGAGATCTGACATGCCCCCTGAGCTCACTCAGACACTTTAGGGAACTAAAATGTGGATCATTCAATAGCATTATAAAAACATCCTTCTTCAGAACCCACATACAGGTTGAAACATCCCTGTTAGGGGTAATCATCTCATGCAAGACACTCATCATCTGTTCATGTGGAAAAGCCGACAAAGGGAGCCTTAAAGGATATCCTCTCTAAAAACATTGACCCCTAGTGGTCTGAATATTGACTTTGATCTCAGGCCCTTCTTATGTACAATTCCTTCTTTTATGAACAAGTCTTATAAATTGATATAATCTTTCTACAGCTTACTAGTGTACACTTAATATGTTCCCCCTGTTGATGATGCTCATTATAGATTAAGGTTGAACCAAAAGATTACATGTAACAAATATGAAATGAAATGTGAAATTGAATTAAACAATAATGTATGTGGATGCTAATATGATGTACTATATTCAATGATGTTTCTATACGATAACAATAGCCTAATATATTTAATATGCCATAAACAATTGTTTTTTAAAAACATTTTCACTAATTAATTCTAATAAACTTAATCATTATGGCACTAATTGCAATGTTTGTCTACATAACCTGGTTCAAGTATTCATGACATTACCCTGAAGAAGGCACAGTGATGCTAAAACATTACTGGAGTTTATATATGGATTGTGCAACATTCTTTATTTTGATATAAAGTATTTAAGTAAAAATACTTTAAAGTACTGAATCTGTACTTTATTATTTATGTTTTTGACATATTTTACTTTTACTTAACATTTCTAAAGAATATTATGTACTTTTTACTCCATATATTTTCCCTGACACCCAAAAGTACTCATTACATTTTGAATGCTTAGCAGGACCGAAAATGGTCCAATTCCCACACTTATCAAGAGAACATCCCTGGTCATCCCTACTGCCTCTGATCTGGCGGACTCACAAATCACTAAACACAAATTCTTTGTTTTTAAATGATGTCTGGGTGTGACTCTGGCTATCTGATTTGCTTAATTTAAGGAATTTTAAATTCATACTTTTACTTTTGATACTTAAGTATATTTTAGCAACTACATTTACTTTTGATACTGAATTATGTTTAAAACCAAATACTTTTAGACTTTTACTCAGGTAGTATTTTATTGGCTGACTTTCACTTTTATTTGAGTCATTTTCTACTAAGGTAACTTTACTTTTACTCAAGTATGACAATTGAGTACTTTTTCCATCACTGGTTATTTACATTTGAGTCATTTAGCATACGGTCACACTGGTCACTTGTGGGAATCGCACCCACAACCCTGGCGACTAAACCACACTGTGCTTCATCAAATAGCAAAACCAAATTACTTGGTTTGAAGTTGAGAATACATTAAAAGTACATGGTGCAAGTCATCAATGTCGTTCGAGATTCTACTTAGACAACATCAATTGTGAATATCTCCACAGATCCGCCACAACCTACAGTAGGCATGCTGTCTTGAACATGCACGCTTTATATGATGAACATTACATACGAATAAATGTATAGTTACAGTAGCCTCAAAATGTGGCCATGGATCTGTTACTTATTTTAAGGTTGAATAAATACTGTTACATTAGTTTGTAAGAGAGCCTTAACTTTAGGCTATTTACTGTATTACAAAAGTAATATTGAATTGTGTTTAGTTCACAAAGCTTCCAAATTTCAATATTTAAAGAATATATTTACTGCTTGGATACTTCAATCTAAGACACTGGCTTAATTCCATTCTTTCACTTTCATTTTTGGTTGAGTTGGAGACCTGAAGCCAACATATAATTTATGAACTTGTTTTGTCGACAAATTAACAGGCTATTTATTGTATTTCTAAAGTGAAATTGAAATGTGTTTGGTCGACAACATCAATTTAGGCATCAGGCATGTCACTTCCCCCATTGGCTGAAGGTGCTAATACCGAATGGGACCAAAATATTGTGGGTTTAGCTTTGACTCAAAAAGGAATGCACGACAAGAAAACCCACACAACTACTACTATTATAGTATAGAAGTTAAAATACCTGTAGCTATGTTCCTACTTGGACATAATCAAAAACATTGACACCACAGTGATTCTCATTCTAAGAGGATGCTATAATAAATAGATAATTGCGATTGTCAGATTTATTTCAGTACTGGGAATTTATTGGCAGTAATAAGTTGAATATGAAACTAAAATGGTGAATGTTTTTCAAAGGCGTCTGTGTGGCGTCAGGTGTGAACGTTCCACACAGATGTTCAATGAGCGATCGAGTTCTACTAAACTCACTAGGTCTACTCTCATTTTAATTAATTCAAAACCACTACTGGAAAGAAAATAAAAGCCAATAAACTGAATAATTACTGTCAAAGTATTGTTTTTATTCAATTGTTGAATTAGGCCTATTGTATTTAATTGGACATTTCATGCCTATTCAAGTGGTTTTAACAAACTTTTATGATGTGGACGGTTGCTATGTCATAATGTACATGATGTCATAATGAAGCATTCTTTTGCTAAAATACAACATTTCATAGACAGGTCATTGATGCTCTTCCATATCTGAGGTAGGACCTATAATTTAATGAAATAATCTCAAATACACTACTTTTATCTTATGAGAACTTTATTTGATCAATAACTGTAAGAAAAACTGTTATGTTTTGTGATTTGTGACAAAAAAAGTATTTCTTTAAAGTAGGTATTGTGGTCTTGTGTTTCTGTTTTCAATAATATTTTGTTGAAACTGTATAGTCAAATCCTACGTGTGCAAATTATCTGGAAGTCCAAATTGAAGGTAGGCCTTAGTCTGTGAATCTTTCATTTTAAAGAATTTGTGAACATTTTGGCAGGAATTGGTATGTCCTTTGAAAGTGGAGAAACACTAGTTTATAATAACAACTTTGATCAAATTCAATTGTAATATATGTAATTTATTCTATATTCTTATTCTCAAACATGTTGTTTGCTCCTCCACTGTGACTCTCACAGCCATGAAAGACAGAAGGAAGTCCAGGACGAGGACACAAGAGACCAGTCAGAACAGTTCTGAGAACAGCCTGACAGACATCCTCAGTGTCCGGTGTGCCAGTGATATTGTCCTACAGCCAACGCCACCAGGGAGAAAGAATAGCCGATCCCACTTCCACAACATGGATGTGACTAAAGAGAGGGCTGACATGGGAAGGCTTCCATTGGCCACTCCACCCTTCAGGCTCCCAATGCTCACTGTGACCTCTCTCAATGCCCAAAGGAACAAAAACACCCTCAAGGTGCCTCGCATGCCTCGTCTGCAGCTGGAGGGACAGATGGGTAGCAAGCGTCTGGGTCCGGTTAAAACCAAAACCGGAGGGAGCACATTGACCTCCAGCCACAAGGAGCCAGAGGTTAAATCCAGCAGACCACAGACACCAGGAAGCATCCCTAGGAGACCCAATTTATGCTCCACTGCAGCCAAGGCAGTAGCTCCTTTATCTGGGACTCCATGCAGGCAGTCTGAGATCAGGATCCAGGCCAATCCTCTCCAGAGGTCTAACATCCAGGACCAAAGGCCCCGCTCTCCTCCTGCTCAGGCCAGACGGTCTCTGTCCGACGGCAGCCTCTTGCAGCCGCCATGTTCTCCTGTGGATGACCTCCAGCCGGAGGTCCAGGCCAGCAGAAGCCTGGCTCGACCCAAGACCGGGATAGCTAGGATAACAAGACATACTGATGGCAGCACTCTGAGGTTCCCTAATCAGACCTTAGAGCTTATAAACTCTATGGGTAGGAGGGAGAGCACCAATTCTTTCCCTGTGCTGCCAACCATTGCAGTGTCAGCCTCACCTGCCCAGATGGCCATCCCATTGCCTACCCCAATGGTCAGCCATGTGCCTGACCTTCTGGTGCCTATTCCATCTGCTTCTCCGGTTCCTTCCAGCCGAGTGCCTGCCCCACCTGCCTCCCCAGCGCCAGCCCGGCCTGCCAATGCCAGAACACGGCGTGTGTCGAAGAGGATCCAGCTCTTACAGATCCAGTCTGCTATGCTGGACCAGCAGCTACCAGAGCAACTGGGTGACAAACAAATCATATTACCCTCTGAGCCCCTGTCCTTCAGTAGCACTGAGAGGTTGTTCCTCTGTGGTCCACCTTTAGTCTGTGGAGATGATGGCTGTCACCCCCTGACCAGACCTACGCCCAGCCACACAGGTCGCACCGACCACTCCCCTTTGCTGACTAGTAGGAGAGCCGTGCAAGCGGGCGAGAAGTGCCCCTTTGATACCCTCTTGACCCCCTTGGTCCCACTGGCAGAACAGCCTCCTATCAAGCGGGGGCACATGCCCGCCTCCCGTGCCAAGGCCGAGCGGGAGAATAGCCAACGAGGGCGCAGGAAGAGAGTGAAGCCCATTCACTGGGACGTTAACTTTAAGTCTGGGCCTTTCTTCCCAGTGTGTGTCTCTCCATCACTGCCCTCGATCTTGGAGGTGGATGAAGAGTCTCTTTCTGAAGAGATGGAGCAAAGCCAGTTGTAAGGGGTCGCACACACACACACCTTCATTTTATTTATTTTTTACCTTTATTTAAATTGTGCAGTTAGTTAAGAACAAATTCTTATTTACCATGACGACCTACCCCGGCCAAACCCTGACGACACTGCCCTTTTACCTCCACTGCCCTTTCAACCCCAAACCACAAAGGGCAGGTGACAGAAATGACCCAGCGCCCACCGAACCAGGCTGTTCTGCATGAGCAGCAGCAGCTACTGTCGGAAGTACTGTTGGAACAGACTTTTCCTATGAGACCCAACAGGAGCCACAAGCTGTCAAAGTACTTTCATCCCTGGGGTGTGGAGCTTCTCGAACAGTGTTCTCTTCCTGAAGATGGACTGCTTCAACCCCTTAGGAGTATCCAGAGTATCTAGTACGCTGGTGTGATGATAGAATATGTCCCTCAGTATCAACTAGAGATTAATATTAATCCACTTGTTATTCTAGTTAGGCAAATGTTAATTTATCATCACCATGTTCCAAATAATTCTGTTTCTATAAAGTTTTATTGCAGTTGAAAATGATGTGTGGTGTGTGTTGTTGGTTTCTTGTGAGCTATGAAGTATACCCTTTTAGTAGAATGTTTATTTCTTCATTGGATTTGTTGATTTGTTGACCAAGGAGAAGAGGTAAGTGCTGAGCGGACTAATATAAGTGAAGTTCCGATTCAAATTTGTATTAATCCGAAGGTGGCACATCTGACTCACAATTTAGTGTCATAATTCTTCACGTTTTCAATGTATAGCAACACTGACAAATTCTAAGGTGGAACTATTTGTATTACAACATTGGAAATGAGGATCTATCTAAACACAGTGGTTATGAATTGCGAGAATGCTGAACAACATTTTCTGACCAATAGGCTTGTTTGTCGTAATATTTGGCCAAAGGTTTCTTCGCTTGAGTCAAGAGGCCCTGTCTCAACTTGCACTTGTAAGGGAATCAGACAGCTGCAGATTTAAAATAACTGCTGGGTTACACGATAACCAGGTCTCTCTTGCCAAAAGAACCGACTTTTGCAAGAAAGTCCTGATAGTGCCACATAACACAACGCTTATATAATTCTTCCTTTTAAAATGACCCCTTTATCTGGAATATATGTAGTGTTGCCTTACATTTTCTGAAATGTGAATGACATTTGCTTAGCCTTCAAACTGTGCTTTGTTTAAAATACCGTTGGTTGGACTGCGAGGCAGTGACTGTATTCCACATGGGGGCACTAAAGGTCTGTTACGAAAGGAGGTTGAACACTTTGTACCTTGACACCATCTGAACTTACACACAGCCTCAACTATTTAAATGACAGAAAATGTCATATCTGCTCTCACACAGTACATTAATAGATGATGATCCCTTGGGTTTTTCACAGTCCATCATAATAAGTACTTATTGGCAACTTATGTGTTGTTGTCTAAGGTTCATTCCAAAACGGTTAGTTAGTTAGGTTAGTTAGGCTACATGTGATCGTGCGTCACCATAACTGAACATGACCTTCTTTCTTTCACGGTTTCACGTCATGGTGCAAGTATTTGTATAAACTGGGAAACATTTGCACACATTTCAATTTCTCTGGCCGGCAGTGAAGGGGTTAATCAGCTGTGTGCTCTCAGTATACCCTCACTAGCAGAATCTGTCTGCCACAGCTTCGGCGCTAATCTTCTATCACAGCGCTGAAAACCAGAGGTGTTTCCAGAGGACAACAACACAGAGCTGGTTAGAGAAGCTTCAAACCAAACCACGTACGCACACATACACACACACAGACACACAGAACAGGAGCAGTTGACCTCCACAGAATGTGACACACACACACACACACACACAGCAGTTGACCTCCACAGAATGTGAACATTAGCCACTAATATCTGACATCAGTATAGTTTATAAAAGTGTATCTGTTTGTCTCTGTCTTTCAGTTTCTGTTTAGACTACATCAAAGATAGAGAAGCTGTGCAGCCACACCATGTTCAATCATGTTACCTAATTAGCTAGCTAGCTAGCTGACAATCTGGTTGACCTGTAGCATATAGACATTTGTTGGCACAGAAAGAAAGGGGATTTAAAAATGATTGATTGAAATTCCCCCCACCACATTCTGACTGGGTTAATAACTTAATATTAAGTTAATATGGACCCATTGTCTTAGACTTGAAATATTGGACCGGGATTCAAACACAGGGACTCTTATTTCAGCCACAGGGACTTGTGACTCAACTCGACTCAAACATTGATGACTTTGACTCAAGAGTTAGCCATAGGGTCTTGTGAATTGACTCAGACTTATGCTTTAGTGACTCACTACAACACTGCTGCCATGACATGGCTACTACTACTTCAACTAACTTCAAGCAAGGGGTACTTGGATACAACTGAAAAAACTGCTGCCTCCAACTAACAATTCTAGCAAGGGGTAAAAGATGTCAACATTTTTATTATACAACTCATAACTCCCTGTTGGGGTGAGTCTATCTACAAATTTCTACTCCAACTCTAACAACTAACAAATCCTGGCCGCCTTAGGGGTACCCCATTTGAACAGATGCACTTTTCTGCTGACCAAAAGCATTTTTGGCAGCAGACATTTTTATTATATCTCTCCAACTCATAACTCCCTGTTGGGGTGAGTCTATCTACAAATAAACTAGGCTGCAAGAAGATAACAACCATTTTAACACAGGAAGCTGAAATCCTGGGGTCCGCCTGATGTTCCTCAGTTCTACCCCATTTTGAACAGATGCTTTCATCCATGACCAGGCCATGTTTTGGCAGTTTTGCTGCACTAGGCAAGACAATTGCAGACATTCTCCAATCCGGCAAAAAAATAGGCCTATAGTGTACAGTGTCGGCCTATAATGTCATTTTATAACTAGGCTACTACCTGATAACCTTTACCTTTTCCTAAAAAGCTTATAGGGACTTGTCCTTTATGCAGTTGCATTGGATTTATTAACCTAGTCCTGATTACAAAATGCTTTCTTGTCTGTTTAAGGAACTCAGTTATCCATCAGCTACCCAAGTTTATTACAAGTTTTCTTGAGGCTTTTTGCAAAGAGATCAATGCTGATGTAACGCCTACGTTTTCACAGCAGTACAAAGTTGAAATCACTTATTATCAGTACATTTTCTTCCACCTTGTGAAACCAGGGTTCTAGTGAAGGGTAAATGCGAATAGGATTTAAAAAAGGCCTGTTATGAGAGAGCAAGAAGATGGTGAGAGTAGCTGAGTGCCTATAGTAAGAGATGGCTGTTAATATCACTAGGCTGTTTGGTCTGTGTGCAGGTAGTGAACCTGATTGCTGAGAGGTTAGGTTGCTAGTAAGAATCTTATCCTGCCATAAGCTGCCATAAGTCTACAGCTTCAAGTAGGCACTTTCTCTCCAGTCAAGTCTCTCAAGTGCCGCCTGCTCCCGACCATTCAAGCTCCCAGCTGTGCCCTGCACTGGTGAATTGACCTTCCCAAGTCTCTCACGTCACCCAGAAATAAGTCTCTCACTGTTGCCGCCTGCTGAGCAGGCCGACCCCCTCAAGCTCCCAGCTGTGCCCTGGACACCATTTGTGAATTGAACGCCCCATCTAGCTTCAGAGTTTGTTCTGTTAGGTGACCTAAACTGGGCATATAGACGTTAACACCTCTGGCCTGCAGTCCCTACAACTAAGATAGATGCCCTCAATCTCACACAAATCATCAAGGAACCCACCAGGTACAACCCTAAATCTGTAAACAGTCAAACGGCACCCTCATAGACGTCATCCTGAAACTGGCCCTCCAAATACCTAGGCAAGACAATTGCAGACATTCTCCAATCCGGCAAAAAAATTTAGATGCCTATAGTGTACAGTGTCTGCCTATGCATGTCATTTTTATAACTAGGCCTACCATAAGATAGCCTACCATTTTTAAAACATGCAGTTGCATTGGATTTATTAACCTGGATTTATTATACCCCTCTTCTGGGAATCACCTGCCCAAACTGTTACAGACCTATCTCCATCCTGCCCTGCCTATCTAAGGTCTTTCCAAGCCAAGTCAACAAGACAGGTCACTGACCAAACTCAAACCCCGTACCTTCTCCACTGTGCAATCTGGTTTCCGAGCAATCACGGGTGACCTCAGCCAACACTCAAGGTACTAAATCTGATATCATAACCGCCATATAAAAGACAGTACTATGCAGTCTCGTCTTCATTTCTGAGATCCTTGCCAAAGCTGTCGACTCTGTCAATCACTGTATTCTTATCGGCAGACTCAGTAGCCTCGGTTTTCTGTTGACCTTGCCTTGCCTGGTTCACCAATTACTTTGCAGACAAAGTTCAAAAATGATGTCAAATGAAATCTCCCCAGGACATGGACCGGTTAATCTGGCCGATTTTCTCTGTCTAATATGGACCTTGCATTGTTCAATCCTGACCGACTCTTTTCCTGTGTTTTGATGTTGCTCTTGCTGCGGGCGTATGGTCAGGGCTGAGTTGGGACACCATTCTATATTTGTTTTTCCTTGGACACTCTGCTATCTAACCTCCAAGTGGCTTCAATGCCATCAACACTCCTTCCTGGTCTCCAACTGCTCTTAAACGCAGTAAAACCAAATGCATGCTTTTCAACTGTTCTCTGCCTGCACCCGGTGACCAGCATCACCACCCTGGATGGTTCCAACCTTGAATATGTGGACATCTATAAGTACCTAGGTGTCTGGCTTGACTGTAAACTCTCCTTCCAGACTCATCTTCAAACATCTCCAATCGAAAATCAAATCAAGAGTCGGCTTTCTATTCCGCATACAAAGCCTCCTTCACTCACGCCTCTGCTCTAAACCTAGAAAAACTGACTATCCACTGATCCTTGACTTGAAATCTTGCCATTCAAACAAACTTTTGCTTCCAACACTCACTCACTCAAACTTGATGCACTTTGACTCAAGAGTTAGCCATAGGGTTTTGTCACTAAGGACTTAACCTAGTAAAACTGACTATGTCATCTGCAAAATTGCTTCCAAC
The DNA here is from genome assembly GCF_034236695.1 of Oncorhynchus nerka. Taxonomy (NCBI): domain Eukaryota; kingdom Metazoa; phylum Chordata; class Actinopteri; order Salmoniformes; family Salmonidae; genus Oncorhynchus; species Oncorhynchus nerka. Next base: position 38,873 of record NW_027039962.1, read on the forward strand.
ACTCTACTCAACAAACTGGATGCAGTTTATCTTAGTGACTAAGGCACCCACCACTGCCTTGACATGCTCTAGTCGGCTGGCCCTACAACTAACATATTCTAGTCGGGGACCCACTGGCTCAGGTCATCTACAAGTCCATGCTAAAGTAAAGACTCCGCCTTATCTCAGTTCACTGGTCACTGATGGCAACACCCTATCCAAATAAACGCTCCAGCAGGTGTATCTCACTGACATCCCTAAACCTCATTTGGTCCGCCTTGTCGTTCCAGTTCTCTGCTGCCTGTGACTGAACAGATGCTTTCATCCTGAAGTGTGGAGACTTTTATCTCCACTCACCAATTCAAACATCTGCTATCTGAGCAGCTAACCCTATAGCTGCAGCTGTACATGTCTATTTTAAATAGCCCACCCATTTTTACCTACCTCATCCCCATACTGTTTTTATTTATTTACTTTTCTGCTCTTTTGACAAAATTCTCTACCTGTACATGACCATCTGATCATTTATCACTCAGTGTTAATCAGCTAAATTGTTTAATTATTACAAGTTTACCTCTTCATGCCTTTTGCACACAATGTATATAGACTCCCATCTTTTTTTCCTACTGTGTTATTGACTTGTTAATTGTTTACTCCATGTGTAACTCTGTGTTGTCTGTTCACACTGCTATGCTTTATCTTGGCCAATAAAAAACTGAACACCTCACTGATACTGACTGTGTAGCTACAAACCCAAATTGTCTAAGGAAATGTTTGGTGACTGTCACGGTTTTGAACCTTTTCTTCTGAGGAGGAGTAGGAAGGATCGGACCAATACGCAGCGTGGTAAGTGTTCTCATATTTTTAATCAAAACTGAACCCTACACAAATTGAAACCTGAAACAGTTCTGTGTGGAAAACACAGACACAGAAATAACAATCACTGATAACCAAAATGGGGAAAACAGGCTACCTAAGTATGATTCTCAATCAGAGACAACGATCGATCGACAGCTGCCTCTGATTGAGAACCATACTGGCAAACACAGAAATACAACATAGAAAAAGAACATAGACTACCCACCCCAACTCACGCCCTGACCAAACTAACACAAAGACATAATAAAGGAACTAAGGTCTGAACTTGACAGTGACAGTAATAATATTGCACACATATTCAGAAATCTGCAAGTTTTTATACTACTTCTATATTGCACCGTTACCAACATGATCTTTTTTTTTTTAAATCAATTAATTTCCCTGTAATCTGCTGAGATTGTGAACGTTTTCAGGCTTTGAAGGGAGTTTTGACTGGATTTACTAGAAATGTGAAATTGACCTGGCAAGCCTGTCTCTGCCTGAGCATGATCACAACAAAAGTAGCTGTGCAGCACGTTTTTGAAGGAAGAGGAGGATGGTTGCAGACGTTGCATTCATGCAAGAAGGTAAGCTATTAACTAAACTGTTAACGAATATGTTAACTAAAATTGTATGTGGTGTATTGGCAAGCAATGTATGTTCCCTTTGTCTTTATTTGTAATTAATGTTAGCTCATGTATGTCTTTCGGTGGAATCCAACATGCATTGACAATGTCCGAAAGCCGCATTGTATCAGATATACTTCATCATGAGATTGAAATTGGTAGGCTCATCCAAACAATTTATTAATGTGCAATTATTACTTTGCATATTTTTACCTTATACTTATTTACTGCTTGCTAATGATTAGCGTGCTAGCTAGCGGTTAGCGTGCTAGTTTAGCATAATTGGTAAACATATCTTTGATTCAGAATATATGATTGCGGTTAACCCAATGTTACATGCATTGGAAAATAATATTGCCAGTGTAACTTGAATTGGTTTACAAGCTAGCTAGAAAAGCCAGTTCCTTTTCATCTGTTTTGTCAAGTCATAAGTATGCATGTGTGCCGAAATATTTAAATGAATCCCCTTATTAAATTATTTTATTTTAAGTTTTGGCAGTTTATTTATCACCCTTTCTTACCCAAAGAGAAATAAGTTGCAAATTATTTTAGCTTTGCATGTAAAAGAGTGAAACACCACATGTAACTGACAGTTAACCTGTAAGTCCCTTTGTCTTTTTTTGTTTAATTGTTAGCTCATGTTGTCTTTGCGTGGAAATGATAAGACATGCGGATTGACAATGCTAATAACTGTTGTAACTGGGATCCTTCATCATGAGATTGAAACTTTTGGAGGGAGGCTCCCGCCAAACAATTTCCATGTCATCGGGTGTAATTGTTACTTTGCATGTTTTTAGGATGGTAACGTTATTTAATTAAGGATGAAGTAATGATTAGCGTGCCAGGAATAATAAGTGTGAAGTTTGATTTCCTCCCTTCTTAATAAGCAGAATTATGTTATTTTAACCTTTATTCATGTGTTTAATCTGATACAGTTACAGCATCGGCTAAGTTGTTTATGTATGTAAGCACTTCAGAGTTATACCAAGCTAATAAGTCACTCGTAAGATAAGTTTGTAAGAGTGTGCTTAAATTTATTTTCATTTATTTTATAGTTCTCACGGAAGGGGATAATTCGGACTAAATCTATAGAATAAAGCCACTAGTTAAAATCAAGGAACGGGTGTGCTCGTGGTTACTGGAGGGAGCTACACCACAACAGTACTAAGGATTGTGGAAAGTGTAACATTTGTTAGGACTGTGCCAATTCAGATGCCTTGCTTTAGCCATATCACTGTTTCTCGTTTAGTCCATCCATAAAAGCATATCAGCTTTAGTTGTATCCAGGAACTTGTATAATGTGCTTATGTTATGCTTATACTTGCTTTTTTCCTTGAAAGTCGTTTAAAAAAAGGAAATTGTAATAGATGTTTGTAGGACCTCTATCAGTCAATGATAACAGTCATTGGTGTCCCCCAGCCCATCCCCTTTGTTGTGTGCCAAACAATCTTGTCATTCTTTTAAGTGTCAACCATTCCTTTTGAAATTTGTCTTCCTTTACGAATGCACCGCAGAGGCTAAGAAGACGCATGGGAACTCTAAAAGAAACATAATTCAACTTGTAGGCCAGATTTGAAAAGGAAATAATAAATCCCGAAGCTCAGGTTTGTCAGTTGTTAGAATGAGGATACTGGGGATGGTTGAATCATATTCAATTGCCTAATTTGCACATTACTAATTTCATTTCATTGTATCGTTAGATGTCAGACACCGAGGCTGCCAGTACCTCTGGGTCGATAGTCCATGTGTTGGATGATGCACTGCCGTTGATCAGAACAGACCGTGTATATGTAAGTTAGTGTCATTTAACAGCAGCACATACTGTAAGTTCTTGTGAATCAGCTTTGAAAATCAAAGATAGGCAAGTCTGTACTTTCATCCCATATTCATTGTATTATAACAAAATGTAAAGTAGAGGAGCACAGAGCCATAACTAATCAAAATATGCCAGTATGCCAGTGTCCAAATACTTTTTTTCTGCAGTACAGTTGACCAAAGCTATACTTGGATACAAGACTGATGACTCAATAACCAGTATTGACAACAGTGAAGATGGTTATGTCCCAGGGCCATCAGGATCATCAGAGGAAGGAAATTTCTATGAAGAAAATCTGACCGGTATGCCTATACCTTACATACACATGGACCTATTCTTAATTACAATGTCCTTTTCGAAAATGACATGTTTTCCACTGATGTGGAAACAGCCAATAACCCAAGGGAAAGGTGGGACAAAAGAGGCTCACACGTTAAGCATGTTTCCTGCTTCCTTCAGTCAGTGCATTTTCACTGTAGTCAAATCAAATGTTATTGGTCACATACACATGGTTAGCAGATGTTTATGCGAGTGTAGCAAAATGCTTGTGCTTCTTGTTCCGACCGTGCAGTAATATCTAACAATTTTACAACAACTACCGTTATCTCTTCAACCGATCGCTTCCCACACCTGCCCGCCTGCCCAGCATCACTACTCTGGACGGTTCTGACTTAGAATATGTGGACAACTACAAATACCTAGGTGCCTGGTTAGACTAAACTCTCCTTCCAGACTTACATTAAGCATCTCCAATCCAAAATTAAATCTAGAATCAGCTTCCTATTTTGCAGCAAAGCATCCTTCACTCATGCTGCCAAATGTACCCTCGTAAAACTGACTATCCTCCTGATCCTTGGCTTCGGCGATGTAATTTACAAAAGAACCTCCAACACTCTACTCAGATTGGATGCAGTCTATCACAGTGTCATCCGTTTTGTCAACTACCCACCATTGCGACCTGTATGCTCCCACTGGCTCCAGGTCATCTATAAGTCTTTGCTAGGTAAAGCCCCGGTTAAGCTCACTGGTCACCATAGCAGCACCCACCCGTAGCACGTGCTCCAGCAGATATATTTCACTGGTCACCCCCAAAGCCAATTCCTCCTTCGGCCGCCTTTCCTTCCAGTTCTCTGCTGCCAATGACTGGAACGAACTGCAAAAATCACTGAAGCTGGAGACTCATATCTCCCTCACTAGCTTTAAGCACCAGCTGTCAGAGCAGCTCATAGATCACTGCACCTGTACATAGCCCACCTGTAATTAGCCCATCCAACTACCTCATCATCATACTGTTATCTATTTGATTTATTTTTCTCCTTTGCACCCCAGTATCTCTACTTGTACACTCATCTTCTGCACATCTATCACTCCAATGTTTAATTGCTATATTGTAATTATTTCGCCACTATGGCCTATTCATTGCCTTACCTACCGTTAATCCTTCCTCATTTGCACACACTGTATACAGACGTTTTCTATTGTATTGACTGTATGTTTGTTTATTCCATGTGTAACTCTGTGTTGTTGTTTGTGTTGCACTGCTTTGCTTTATCTTGGCCAGGTCGCAGTTGTAAATGAGAACTTGTTCTCAACTAAGTTGATATCAGCTGCATCCCCGAACTTCCAAATCTCACTCCAGAAGCCCAGTGTGTTTTTTGTCTCATTCCATTTACTAAGATGGATGGCACGCCATTGCTGAACAATCTTAGTCTATCTCTGCAGGGGAGTGGCCAATGATCCAATGAGCTTGGCTATTTCTCCAGGGCTCTTATTGTGCTTTAGAGCATGAAAACTGACATGTACTGCAATGCTTCGATGTTGTCCGGCAGTCTCACCCTCAACTCATTAATTAGTGAGGGAGACGTTGAAGGCTACACACCGCTTTCAGACATTGTTTTCATCCTCAGGAGCAAGGTGGAGCTCAGCTGCCTTTGACTCAAAAAGGTAACCAAGGTACGGTTTGGGACTGATGTATCCATCTATTTATTGGCCTTTTGAGTACATCAACATTTGCCAGTGGATTCAGCACCCTGCTGCTCACAGACTTGATCAGGCTAACCAAGCTGTCAAGTAGCTTGCTCTCCCTCAAAAGCCTTGATGGCCAACTGTACCTCACCCAGCACTGACGTCAAAAAGTCAGATACAATATGTTTTGAGGATCACTGTACATGGAGTATAAAACCTCAGCCATGTAGCAGTGTTCACTGAACATGGTGACAGCAAAATGCAGCCTAAGCTCCTCCCACTGTTCCAATATGCGTGAAACCGCGGGTTCAATGGACAGCCAACGTGTGGCACACACCTTGGTTATCTGTAAAGGTTTCTCCCCACATTTGATGGTCTCATATATGGCCTTGTAGGCCTCCCTGCACATTGGAGGCACTGAAAACCAGTTATAAATGTCTCTCGTACCAAGTACTCCACACTACGGGGATGGTGTCATTGGAAGCATGACTTACAGCAAGCTGCAGAGAGTGGCACACACAGCGAATAAGAACCAGATATTTGAGGCCATACTCCTCCTTCAGCACTTTATGGACCCCATTGTTAATCCCCGTCATAACAGAGGCATTGTCAGTCCCTATCCCCAGGAGTTTCTCTTTTTTAAGACAACACTTCTCGAGGAAAGCCACAACAGCACGGGCTATAGATTTGGCATCTCCTCCCTCCAACTCAACAAGCCCCAGAAATGTTGATACAATTGTCTGCTTGGTGTCACTAAAGTACCTTATCACAACCCCCAGGTACTTAGAAACACTTACATCAGTGGACTCATCGAGGAGGAGGCTGAAACGCTGGTCACCCACATCTGCAACCTTTTCAGAAAGTAAAAAGTGCTAGAACACCATTAATAATTTCTGTGCACTTTGTCCTGTGCATTTTGAAGTGGGTAGCAGTCTGAGAAAGTAGCTCTACATGTTTCTCCAATGTGATCACATGCCAGCATTAGCAATAGCTAATGCCATGGTGGCCTCAGCCTTTTTTGCAGAGTCAATTTTTTAAACCATAAATGGCAGCTTGTTTTGGGTGGAACTGTTATAAGGCTATATGTATGCCTTTTGAGTATGTTTTTGAGTTGTGTTAGATTGGCGTCAATTCGAATCTGGTATCAGGATAAATATGACATTGAGTCACCGATTGTATACTATGTTTCACCATGTATTTTTTTATTAGCTAAGCAATAAGTGGTAAATGCAATTTTCGTATATACGGGCTCTCTGTCCCACCTCGCAGGGCAAACAGAGAACTGACTTGTTCCTGACAAAGATATTATAATATACCCTGATGACAGTAGTAGTTCCTGCTTCCGAGCCGGCCTGTCAGAGTAGAGACTGGGCGTGGTTTAAACTCACCCAGCCTATCGTTGATTGTTGTCGTACGAGCTGGTACCAGCCCCCGGGCGCTCCAGTTGATAGATGTAACTTGCTGTGTCGAGTATCTATGCGCTCATTTCCTAGATACCGTTATCACATATCTGGTTTCTGTTATTGTTAAGTTTGAGTTCTAACAAAAACAGTCTGTGGTTTGCTACACTACGTTCTTCTGTATGTGTCCGTTTTTATGTTATTCTGTATTTTTCCATCATGAGAAAGGCCCATGGCCCTGAAACTGTTAACAATGTTTCAAGTCAGCTATGTTGCATAACACCTATATACATCCACACAAGCCAACAGCAGATAATATTCAATCACATATATGGCTATAGTGCATAACACAGAATCCTCATAGTTGTCATGTGTTTTTTTACATCACTAAGTTTGGCGTAGAAATCAGCCTTACAATACATGCAGAATGCCCGTGTATCATCTCCAATAAACAGCTTCAACCAGCCTTTGAATTCAGGGTTTGATTCCCACTCCTTTCTGTATTTTTGAGTGTAGAGTTTAGACTGAGACATGAAGCTAGATGTTTAGCTTACGTCAAAGAGAGGCACACACACAGTGGACAAGGTGAGTAAGTGACTGAGGCTGTGTGAGTCAAATGCAGGGATTTATTTTAGACACAGAACATTTTATATTTAATCAGCCAGCGGCAGCTTCCCGCATTGTCAATTCATTTGCAGTCTGTACTTGGAGAGGTGAACATCTCCGGCTCTGACTGCAGCTGGGAGGGACTGCTGCGCAAGTACTGCTTTGGGACGGGGGTGGGGCCCACATTGAGAAGAGGATCGGTCTCCAATAACCCTGGAAAAAGTCGCTAGATTTATCGCTAGTCACCTTAAAAAAAATGTCTCTAGAGGAGTCTGAATAGTCGCTAAATGTAGCGACAATGTTGGTAAGTTGGAAAAACTGCTTTTCTTGTATATTTTGGTCCCATTCGATATTAGCACCGTCAGCCAATGGGGGAAGTGCCATGCCTGATGCCTAAATTGATGTTGTCGACTAAACACATTTCAATATAACTTTTGAAATACAATAAATAGCCTATTAATTTGTCGACAAAACAAGTTAATACATTTTATTCGTCTTCATGTCTCCAACTCAACCAACAAGAAAGGAATTAAGCCAGTGTCTTAGATTTAACTATCCAAGCAATAAATATATCCTTTAAATGTTGATATTTGTTTGCGTTGTCAACTAAACACAATTCAATATGACTTTTGTAATACAGTAAATAAAAGGTTTAACTGAGATGGAAAAATACTGAACAACACAATAGCAGGAACTGAGCAACTGTTATAAGTAGGCTGCAATACCAGAACAGTAAGAATCTATACATCAACGGAGGGAGGACTCCAAGAAGCGGGGACCCGCCGGAGCACCTGCGATAGGCTGAGCAAGTCTAAACCACACTCAGCCTCTACTGTGATAGGCCAACAGATGGGTTGGAACTATGTCTATCACAGTATAAGAACAGGTGTTTACGTACATCCTGTCAGTTATCTGTTTGCCCTGCGAGGTGGGAAGAGAGCCCGTATATACGAAAATTGCATTTACCATTTATTGCTTGAATTTAATTAAAGATAATTAATGACAGATTCTGACTTTTATTCTTCCTGATACCAGATTCAAAAAACGCAACTCTAACATAATATATTTAATATGCCATAAACGATATATTTTTTAACAGTTTCACTAATTCATTCTAATTAACTTAATCATTATGACACACCCCTCACTATTGTCATTGGATGCACTAATTGCACTGTTTGTCTACATAACCTAGTTCAAGTATTCATGACATTACCCTGAAGAAGGCACCATGATGCCGAAACTTTGGTAAATACCCAATAAATTACTGGGAGTTTATTTTGATATAAAGTATTTAAGTAAAAATACTTTAAAGTACTGTATCTGTACTTTACTATTTATGTTTTTGACATATTTTACTTTTACTTAACATTCCTAAAGAATATGATATACTTTTTACTCCGTACATTTTCCCTGACACCCAAAAGTACTCACTACATTTTGAATGCTTAGCAGGACAGAAAATGCCCACACTTATCAAGAGAACACCCATGGTCATCCCTACTGCCTCTGATCTGGCGGACCCACTAATCACCAAACACAAATGCTTTGTTTTTAAATTATGTCTGGTTTTGACCCTGGCTACCTGGTTTGCTTAATTTAAGGGTTTTTAAATGAATACTTTTACTTTTGAAACTTAAGTATATTTTAGCAACAACATTTACTTTTGATTCTTAAGTATATTTAAAACCAAATACTTTTAGACTTTTACTCAAGTAGTATTTTAATGGCTGACTTTTACTTGAGTCATTTTCAACTAAGGTAAGAATACTCTTACTTGTAATGTGGTCTGTGTGTAGCTGGTGTAGAGGAGTCAGGCGAAGGACAGCAGATATGAGTAAAGAAACGTACTTTACTCAACATATACAAATGTGATACAATAAAGAGAGCCCACATTAACGGACCGTACTACATACAAACAATTATTCAAACATACATGGGGGAACAGAGGGTTAATAAGTAATTGGGGAATTTAAACCAGGTGTGTAAGACAAAGACAAAACAAATGGAAAATGAAAAGTGGATCGGCTATGGCTAGAAGGCCGGTTGATGTCGAACGCCGCCCGAACAAGGAGAGGGACCGACTTCAGCGGAAGTCGTGACATTACTCAAGTATGACAGTTGAGTACTTTTTCCACCACTGTTTATTTACATTTTAGTCATTTAGCATACGGTCACACCGGTCACCCGTGGGAATCGCACCCACAACCCTGGCGACTAAACCACACTGCTTCATCAAGTATCATTTACATTTACATTTAAGTCATTTAGCAGACGCTCTTATCCAGAGCGACTTACCAGAACCAAATGACCTGGTTTGAAGTTGAGATTACATTAAAAGTACATGGTGCAAGTGATCAATGCCGTTCAAGATTCTACATAGACTACAGCAATTGTGAATATCTCCACAGATCCCCCACAACCCGCAGTGTGCATGCTATCTTGAACATGCACGCTTTATATGATTAATGTTACACACAAATAAATGTACAGTCGTAGCCAAAAGTTTTGAGAATGACACCAATATTAATTTCCACAAAGTTTGCTGCTTTAGTGTCTTTAGATATTTTTTTCAGATGTTACTATGGAATACTGAAGTATAATTACAAGCATTTCATAAGTTTCAAAGGCTTTCATTGACAGTTACATGAAGTCTATGCAAAGAGTCAGTATTTGCAGTGTTGACCCTTCTTTTTCAAGACCTCTGCAATCCGCCCTGGCATGCTGTCAATTAACTTCTGGGCCACATCCTGACTGATGGAGCCCATTCTTGCATAATCAATGCTTAGAGTTTGTCAGAATTTGTGGGTTTTTGCTTTTCCACCCGCCTCTTCAGGATTGACCACAAGTTCTCAATGGGATTAAGGTCTGGGGAGTTTCCTGGCCATGGACCCAAAATATCAATGTTTTGTTCCCCGAGCCACTTAGTTATCACTTTTGCCTTATGGCAAGGTGCTCCATCATGCTGGAAAAGCATTGTTCGTCACCAAACTGTTCCTGGATGGTTGGGAGAAGTTGCTCTCGGAGGATGTGTTCTTGGTCAAAATTGTGAGTGAGCACACTCCCTTGGCTGAGAAGCATCCCCACACATGAATTGTCTCAGGAAGCTTTACTGTTGGCATGACACAGGACTGATGGTAGCGCTCACCTTGTCTTCTCCGGACAAGCTTTTTTTCCGGACGCCCCAAACAATCGGAAAGGGGATTCATCAGAGAAAATGACTTTACCCCAGTCCTCAGCAGTCCAGTCCTGTACCTTTTGCAGAATATCAGTCTGTCCCTGATGTTTTTCCTGGAGAGAAGTGGCTTCTTTTCTGCCCTTCTTGACACCAGGCCATCCTCTAAAAGTCTTCGCCTCACTGTGCGTGCAGATGCACTCACACCTGCAGCTGCCATTCCTGAGCAAGCTCTGTACTGGTGGTGCCCCGATCCTGCAGCTGAATCATCCTTAGAGGACGGCCCTGGCGCTTGCTGGACTTTCTTGGGCGCCCTGAAGCCTTCTTCACAACAATTTAACCGCTCTCCTTGAAGTTGTTGATGATCCGATAAATGGTTGATTTAGGCGCAATCTTACTGGAGCAATATTCTTGCCTGTGAAGCCCTTTTTGTGCAAAGCAATGATGATGGCATGTGTTTCCTTGCAGGTAACCATGGTTGAGAGAGGAAGAACAATGATTCCAAGCAGCACCCTCCTATTGAAGCTTCTAGTCTGTTATTCGAACTCAATCAGCATGACAGAGTGATCTCCAGCCTTGTCCTCGTCAACACTCACACCTGTTAATGAGAGAATCACTGACATGATATCAGCTGATCCTTTTGTGGCAGGGCTGAAATGAAGTGGAAATGTTTTTTGGGGATTCAGTTCATTTGCATGGCAAAGAGGGACTTTGCAATTCATCTGATCACTCTTCATAACATTCTGTAGTATATGCAAATTTCCATCATACAAACTGGGGCAGCAGACTTTGAAAATACATTTTTGTGTCATTCTCCAAACTTTTGGTCACGACTGTATAGTTACAGGAACCTCAAAATGTGGCCATGGATCTGTTACTTATTTTAAGGTTTAATAAATACTGTTACATTAGTTTGTAAGAGCCCAAAGTTACGGCTATTTACTGTATTACAAAAGTAATATTGAATTGTGTTTCGTTGACAACGCAACCAAATATCAACATTAAAATGATATATTTACTGCTTGGGTAGTTCAATCTGAGATGGCCGCCTCGCTTCGCGTTCCTAGGAAACTATGCCGTTTTTTGTTTTTTTACGTGTTATTTCTTACATTAGTACCCCAGGTCATCTTAGGTTTCATTACATACAGTCGAGAAGAACTACTGAATATAAGATCAGCGCCAACTCACCATCAGTACGACCAAGAATATGTTTTCCGCGACGCGGATCCGGTGTTCTGCCTTACAAACAGGACAACGGAATGGATCGCATGCAGCGACCCAAGGAAACGACTCCGAAAAAGAGGGAAACGAGGCGGTGTTCTGGTCAGACTCCGAAAAAGGGCACATCGCGCACCACTCCCCAGCATTCTTCTTGCCAATGTCCAGTCTCTTGACAACAAGGTTGACGAAATCCGAGCAAGAGTAGCATTCCAGAGGGACATCAGAGACTGCAACGTTCTCTGCTTCACAGAAACATGGCTTACTGGGAAGACGCTATCCGATGCGGTGCAGCCAACGGGTTTCTCCACGCATCGCGCCGACAGAAACAAACATCTTTCTGGTAAGAAGAGTGGCGGGGGCGTATGCCTCATGACTAACGAGACATGGTGTGATGAAGGAAACATACAGGAACTCAAATCCTTCTGTTCACCTGAATTCCTCACAATCAAATGTAGACCGCATTATCTTCCAAGAGAATTCTCCTCGATTATAATCACAGCCGTGTATATCCCCCCCAAGCAGACACATCGATGGCTCTGAACGAACTTTATTTAACTCTTTGCAAACTGGAAACCATTTATCCGGAGGCTGCATTCATTGTAGCTGGGGATTTTAACAAAGCTAATCTGAAAACAAGACTCCCCTAAATTTTACCAGCATATCGATTGCGCAACCAGGGGTGGTAAAACCTTGGATCATTGTTACTCTAACTTCCGCGACGCATATAAGGCCCTGCCCCGCCCCCCCTTTCGGAAAAGCTGACCACGACTCCATTTTGCTGATCCCTGCCTACAGGCAGAAACTAAAACAAGAGGCTCCCACGCTGAGGTCTGTCCAACGCTGGTCAGACCAAGCTGACTCCACACTCCAAGACTGCTTCCATCACGTGGACTGGGACATGTTTCGTATTGCGTCAGATGGAAATATTGACGAATACGCTGATTCGGTGTGCGAGTTCATTAGAACGTGCGTCGAAGATGTCGTTCCCATAGCAACGATAAAAACATTCCCAAACCAGAAACCGTGGATTGATGGCAGCATTCGCGTGAAACTGAAAGCGCGAACCACTGCTTTTAATCAGGGCAAGGTGTCTGGTAATATGTCCGAATATAAACAATGCAGCTATTCCCTCCGCAAGGCTATTAAACAAGCTAAGCGTCAGTACAGAGACAAAGTGGAATCTCAATTCAATGGCTCAGACACAAGAGGCATGTGGCAGGGTCTACAGTCAATCACGGACTACAAGAAGAAACCCAGCCCAGTCACGGACCAGGATGTCTTGCTCCCAGGCAGACTAAATAACTTTTGCCCGCTTTGAGGACAATACAGTGCCACTGACACGGCCTGCAACGAAAACATGCGGTCTCTCCTTCACTGCAGCCGAGGTGAGTAAGACATTTAAACGTGTTAACCCTCGCAAGGCTGCAGGCCCAGACGGCATCCCCAGCCGCGCCCTCAGAGCATGCGCAGACCAGCTGGCCGGTGTGTTTACGGACATATTCAATCAATCCCTATACCAGTCTGCTGTTCCCACATGCTTCAAGAGGGCCACCATTGTTCCTGTTCCCAAGAAAGCTAAGGTAACTGAGCTAAACGACTACCGCCCGTAGCACTCACTTCCGTCATCATGAAGTGCTTTGAGAGACTAGTCAAGGACCATATCACCTCCACCCTACCTGACACCCTAGACCCACTCCAATTTGCTTACCGCCCAAATAGGTCCACAGACGATGCAATCTCAACCACACTGCACACTGCCCTAACCCACCTGGACAAGAGGAATACCTATGTGAGAATGCTGTTCATCGACTACAGCTCGGCATTCAATACCATAGTACCCTCCAAGCTCGTCATCAAGCTCGAGACCCTGGGTCTCGACCCGCCCTGTGCAACTGGGTACTGGACTTCCTGACGGGCCGCCCACAGGTGGTGAGGGTAGGCAACAACATCTCCTCCCGCTGATCCTCAACACGGGGCCCCACAAGGGTGCGTTCTGAGCCCTCTCCTGTACTCCCTGTTCACCCACGACTGCGTGGCCATGCACGCCTCCAACTCAATCATCAAGTTTGCGGACGACACTAACAGTGGTAGGCTTGATTACCAACAACGACGAGACGGCCTACAGGGAGGAGGTGAGGGCCCTCGGAGTGTGGTGTCAGGAAAATAACCTCACACTCAACGTCAACAAAACTAAGGAGATGATTGTGGACTTCAGGAAACAGCAGAGGGAACACCCCCTATCCACATCGATGGATCAGTAGTGGAGAGGGTAGCAAGTTTTAAGTTCCTCGGCATACACATCACAGACAAACTGAATTGGTCCACTCACACTGACAGCGTCGTGAAGAAGGCGCAGCAGCGCCTCTTCAACCTCAGGAGGCTGAAGAAATTCGGCTTGTCACCAAAAGCACTCACAAACTTCTACAGATGCACAATCGAGAGCATCCTGGCGGGCTGTATCACCGCCTGGTACGGCAACTGCTCCGCCCTCAACCGTAAGGCTCTCCAGAGGGTAGTGAGGTCTGCACAACGCATCACCGGGGCAAACTACCTGCCCTCCAGGACACCTACACCACCCGATGTTACAGGAAGGCCATAAAGATCATCAAGGACATCAACCACCCAAACCACTGCCTGTTCACCCCGCTATCATCCAGAAGGCGAGGTCAGTACAGGTGCATCAAAGCTGGGACCGAGAGACTGAAAAACAGCTTCTATCTCAAGGCCATCAGACTGTTAAACAGCCACCACTAACATTGAGTGGCTGCTGCCAACACACTGTCATTGACACTGACCCAACTCCAGCCACTTTAATAATGGGAATTGATGGGAAATGATGTAAATATATCACTAGCCACTTTAAACAATGCTACCTTATATAATGTTACTTACCCTACATTATTCATCTCATATGCATATGTATATACTGTACTCTAAATCATCGACTGCATTCTTATGTCACTAGCCACTTTAACTATGCCACTTTGTTTACTTTGTCTACATACTCATCTCATATGTATATACTGTACTTGATACCATCTACTGTATGCTGCTCTGTACCATCACTCATTCATATATCCTTATATACATATTCCTTATCCCCTTACACTGTGTATAAGACAGTAGTTTTGGAATTGTTAGTTAGATTACTTGTTGGTTATCACTGCATTGTCGGAACTAGAAGCACAAGCATTTCGCTACACTCGCATTAACATCTGCTAACCATGTGTATGTGACAAATAAGATTTGATTTGATTTGATTTGAATCTAAGACACTGGCTTAATTCCATTCTTTAACTTTTATTTTTGGTTGAGTTGGAGACATAATTTATGAACTTGTTTTGTCGACAAATTAACAGGCTATTTATTGTATTTCAAAAGTGATATTGAAATGAGTTTGGTCGACAACATCAATTTAGGCATCAGGCATGTCACTTCTGCCATTGGCTGACGTTGCTAATACCGAATGGGACCAAAATATTGTGGGTGTAGCGTTGACTCAAAACGAATGCACGACAAGAAAACACACACAACTACTACTATTGTAGTATAGAAGTCAAAATACCTGTAGCTATGTTCCTACTTGGACATAATCAAAAACATTGGCAGTGTTTCTCGTGCTAAGAAGATGCTATAATAAATAGATCATTGCGATTTTCAGATTTATTTCAGTACTGGGAATTTATTTGCCGTGCATATATGCTGATGAATTGAATATGAAACTAAAATCGTGAATGTTTTTCAAAGGCGTCTGGCATCAGCTGCAAACGTTCCACACAGATGTTCAATATGCGATCGAGTTCTACTAAACTCACTAGGCCTACTCTCATTTTAATAAATTCAAAACCACTAATGTAATGAAAATAAAATCCAATAAACTGAATAATTATTGTCAAACTATTATTTCTATTCAATTGTTGAATTAGGCCTATTGTATTTAATTTTACATTTCATGCCTATTCAAGTGGTTTAGACAAACTTTTATGATGTGGATGGCTGCTATGTCATAATGTACATGATGTCATAATGAAGCATTCTTTTGTTAAAATAAGACATTACATAGACAGGTTATTGACGCTCTTCCTGAACTGAGGTAGATCTGTAATTTAATGGAATAATCTCAAATACAGTACTTTTATTTTATGAGAACTTTATTTGATCAATAACTAAACTATTATGTTTTGTGATTTGTGACAAAAAGTATTTTTTTAAGCTAGGGATTGCGGTCCTGGAAGTCCAGATTGAAGGTAGGCCTTAGTATGTGAATCGTTCATTTTTATGAACATCTTCGCAGGAATTGGAATGTCCTTTGAAAGTGGAAAAACACTAGTTTATAATAACAACTTTGATCAAATTCCATTGTAATATATGTAATTTATTCTATATTCTTATTCTCAAACATGCTTTTTGTTGTTGTTTCCTCCTCCACCGTGACTCTCGCAGCCATGAAAGACAGAAGGAAGTCCAGGACTAGGACACAAGAGACCAGTCAGAACAGTTCTGAGAACAGCCTGACTGACATCCTCAGTGTCCGGTGTGCCAGTGATATTGTCCTACAGCCAATGCCACCAGGGAGAAAGAATAGCCGATCCCACTTCCACAACATGGATGTGACGAAAGAGAGGGCTGGCATGGGAAGGCTTCCAATGGCCCCTCCACCTATCAGCCTCCCAATGCTCACCATGACCTAGCTCACTGTCGAAAGGATCAAAAACACCCTCAACGTACCTCTCATGCCTCTCTGCAGCTGGAGGGACAGATGGGTAGCAAGCGTCTGGGTCCGGTCAAAACCAAAACCGGAGGTTTTTTACCTCCAGCCACAAGCAGGAGCCAGAGGTTAAATCCAGCAGACCAGACACCAGGAAGGCCCAATGTATGCTCCACTGCAGCCAAGGAAGTAGCTCCTTTATCTGGGACTCCATATGCAGCCAGTCTGAGGTCAGGATCCATTACGTTATTATAAACTAGTGTTTTTCCACTTTCAAAGGGCATTCTAATTCCTGCCAAAATGTTCATAAATTCTTAAAAATGAAAGATTCACAGACTAAGGCCTACCTTCAATTTGGACTTCCAGATAATTTGCACACATAGGATTTGACTATACAGTTTCAACAATATATTATTGAAAACAGAAACACAAGACCTTTAAAAAAAAATTATACTTTTTTTGTCACAAATCACAAAGCATAACAGTTATTGATCAAATAAAGTTCTCATAAGATACAATTAATGTATTTGAGATAATTTAATTCAATTATAGGTCCTACCTCAGATATGGAAGAGCATCAATGACCTGTCTATGGAAAGTCTTATTTTAACAAAAGAATGCTTCATTATGACATCATGTACATTATGACATAGCAGCCGTCCACATCATAAAAGTTTGTCTAAACCACTTGAATAGGCATGAAATGTAAAATTAAATACAATAGGGTAATTCAACAATTTAATTAAAATAATAGTTTTACAGTAATTATTCAGTTTATTGTCTTTTATTTTCAATACAGTAGTGGTTTTGAATTTATTAAAATGAGGGTAGGCCTAGTGAGTTTAGTAGAACTCGGGTCCTTCATTGAACATCTGTGTGGAATGTTCGCACCTGACGCCACACAGACGCCTTTGAAAAAAATCCTGATTTTAGTTTCATAATCAATTTATCAGCATATATGCACGACAAATAAATTCTCAGTACTCAAGTAAATCTGTAAATCGCAATAATCTTATTTATTATAGCATCCTCTTGGAACGAGAATCACTGTGGTGTGAATGTTTTTGATTATGTCCAAGTAGGAACATAGCTACAGGTATTTTGACTTATATACTATAATAGTAGTAGTTGTGTGGGTTTTCTTCAGGGTTGCCAAGTCCACAGTAAGGAAAGTAGCTATTGGCTGTCCTAAAAGTCGCTAGAAGTCGCTAAATGACTTCATCACCTAATTTGCATAAATGGCCATGTGCATGTAATTGTGATGGACGCTTTAGGAGAGAGGAATACCGTCATGGTAGAGACAGAAAGTGAGTAAAAAAACACCCTAAATATGTTTAGAACTACAAATGAACTTCTGTTGATTTAAAAAAAAAAAAAAAATTGTCACAATTCCAACCCTCACCTTTTTTCCGGGCTTGGGACTGGCAAAAGTGACCCAAAAGAGACACTCTGGTGGAGTTATAGTTTTTTATTTTGTTTTTTTGTTTATTAGTTTAGTTTTCTTATTTGGTTTAGTTTTTAACCTTGTGGTCCAATTAGGAGCCTACAACAAGTCACAGTAAAACATGAATATTTTTAATCATAACATTATTTACATTTTTTTGTATACAATCTACATTATCTAAATGGACCAAAAAGAGACCATATAAAAAAAACTGTCAATGGCAACGTGAGAAAATTATGGTAACTAGTCTGGCCCTAATTCAGGTTAATTGTTTGTTTTTCCAGACCCCCCTCCACACACACACACAGGCTGTGCTGGCTCACAGAAAGAGTGGGTCATCGTCATTTTGGTCAAGGCGAGTCTCTCTCAGCAAGTTCAACAACTGAGGGAGCTGACTTAAATGAGTAAGCAGCTGATGTGCCAAAAAGCTGCATTTTGAAGTGGGTAGCTGAGAAAGCAGCTCTACATGTTTCTCCAATGTGGTCACATGCCAGCATGGAACAGTGTTCAGCAATAGCTAATGCATGGTGGCTTCAGCCTTTTTTGCAGAGTCAAACCATAAATTAATGGCAGCTTGTTTTGGGTGGAATTTTGAGTATGATTTTGAGTTGGCATGTGTTTTTTCCTGCACTAAGTTTGGCGTAGAAATCAGTCTTACAATACTTGCAGAATGCCTGTGTATCATCTCTAATAAACGGCTTCAACCAGCCTTTGAATTCAGGGTTTGATTCCCACTCCTTTCTATATTTTTGTGTGGACAGTTAGTTGTTACATGATGAGCTAGCCAGCTAGATGTTTAGCTTATGTCACAGAGAGGCACACAAAACAGTGGACAAGGTGAGTAAGTGACTGAGGCTGTGTGAGTGTTAGTAATTAGATATGTAGAAGGGTGAGCCGGTGTTAGTAATTAGATATGTAGATGGGTGAGCCGGTCAAGGATCGATTCAGACAAAGTGGTAAATTGTATGACAAGCGACAGTTTATTCAGAGTGAAGATATCTGGTACAGCGTAATTACGGCTCTTCCGTTAGCTCGCATAGAACAGCAGGAGAGAGACCGTTAACATTCAGTACACCCCTAATATACAGAACAGAAAGTAGGTTGATTCTAGAAGATCGGATCTTTGGATTGGTTCAAGCTGGGGTGTAGTCTGTAGTCTTCCGCCATTGGCTCAGTTGTCTGTCCGTCATCGTAGAATCCTCTTCGGGCACACAATGTTCGGCTAGAAAGGAGATTATGTGTGTGCGCTGGTTTGGCAGTTAGTGTGTAATGTGGGAGCTATCCTGTAGGGGACCCCACAGGCTTTACTGTGAGTTGTAGCCATGTATTAGCAGTAGGCTGGTCACCTGCATAAGAAATAGCATTTCTTTACACCGGTCAAGGATTGATTCAGACAAAGTGGTAAATTGTACGACAAGCGACAGTTTATTCAGAGTGAAGATATCTGGTACCGCGTAATTACGGCTCTCCCGTTAGCTCGCACAGAACAGCAGGAAAAGAGACCGTTAACAATCTACACAATCCTTATATGTGGAACAGAAAGTAGGTTGATTCTAGAAGATCGGATCTTTGGATTGGTTCAGGCTGGGGTGTAGTCTGTAGTCTTCCGCCATTGGCTCAGTTGTCTGTCCGTCATCGTAGAATCCTCTTCGGGCACACAATGTTCGGCTAGAAAGGAGATTATGTGTGTGCGCTGGTTTGGCAGTTAGTGTGTGTAATGTGGGGGCTATCCTGTAGGGGGCCCCACAGGCTTTACTGTGAGTTATAGCAATGTAATAGCAGTATGCTGGTCACCTGCATAAGAAATAGCATTTCTTTACATGAGTCAAATGCAGTGATTTATTTTACAAAGAACATTTTACATTTACATCGGCCAGCGGTGGCTTCCCACATGCACGATTAATTTGCGGTCTGGACGCGGAAGGGGTGAACATCTCCTGCTCCGACTGCAGCTGGGAGGGACTGCTGCGCCGAGGACTGGGCCACCTGTGAGTGCTTTGGGACGTGGGTGGGGCCCACGTTGAGAAGAGTAAGAGATACTGTTATATAAATAATCTAATATAAAGCGTTAATAGCAGACCAAAGCTCTGGTTAAACCGGATGCCCTCAGATAACTCTGGGCCCAGTGTCTTCAGCCAAGTCTAGAGCCTGTGTGCAATAACATGATTATCCAAAGGACACACAGCTGCCATCACGCAAATATTACTCCCCTGTAAAACTACAAAGAGCATCCTGCAACACTAACGAGCTTAGAAGTGCCAAGCTATCTCGCTGACATTGAACCCTGCATGCACTCCTGCAAAGACAGGAAACACCTGAGCCTAAAGCAGACATTACCAATATCCACGTTTCCTGGACACACATACATTTCATGAGCACTGTACACACACACTCTACCCCCCTACTGGTCGGGTGCCAAGAGCAAAGGACTTTGCTGTGCACCAATTGGGCCTGCTCTGGCTAGAGCAAGGCCCGCCTCCAACTCTTCAGGACCAGTCAGAAGACCAACACGACGAGACTCCACCTACATTATTCTGTGTATACATTCTGCTGTAAACTCTGGCTGAGCAGCCTAATTATTCTGACTCCTCACAGGAGTCACATTCCTTAGGTCCGTGCACGATAAACGGCAGGACAAGATATCTTTGACCAATAAACGGCCTTTTTGATACACCTGATTCCACTCTGTCCAGCGTCGTTGTTTTGTATTCCCTCTCCAGTATTGAAACACCAACAATACGTGCTTTCACTTCAGAGTCTCCAATAAACACAAGAAAGTCGCTAGATTTATCGCTAGTCTCTTTTTTGAAAATCTGTCTCTATAGAGGAGTCTGAATAGTCGCTAAATATAGCGGCTAAGTTGGAAAAACTGGATTTCTTGTATATTTTGGTCCCATTCGGTATTAGCACCGTCAGCCAATGGGGGAAGTGACATGCCTGATGCCTAAATTGATGTTGTCGACTAAACACATTTCAATATCACTTTTGAAATACAATAAATAGCCTATTAATTTGTCGACAAAACAAGTTAATACATTTTATTTGGCTTCATGTCTCCAACTCAACCAAAAGTACATTTAAAAAGTAAGTTAAAGAATGGAATTAAGCCAGTGTCTTAGATTGAACTATCCAAGCAGTAAATATATCCTTTAAATGTTGATATTTGGTTGCGTTGTCAACTAAACACAATTCAATCTTACTTTTGTAATACAGTAAATAGCCTAAAGTACAAACTAATGTAACAGTATTTATTCAACCTGTTCAACAGGTAACAGATCCATAGCCACATTTTGAGGTTACTGTAACTGTACATTTATTTGTATGTAACGTTAATCATATAAAGCGTACATGTTCAAGATAGTATACATACTGTAGGTTTGTGGCAGATCTGTGGAGATATTCACAAGTGCTGTAGTCTATGTAGAATCTCGAACAGCATTGATCACTTGCACCATGTACTTTTAATGTAATCTCAACTTCAAACCAGGTCATTTAAAATGAGAACTTGTTCTCAACTTGCCTACCTGGTTAAATAAAGGTGAATTTTTTAAATATTTTTGAACCATTCCATTGTAGATTTTGCTTTATGTTTTGGATCATTGTCTTGTTGGAAGACACATCTCCGTCCCAGTCTCAGGTCTTTTGCAGACTCCATCAGGTTTTCTTCCAGAATGGTCCTGTATTTGGCTCCATCCATCTTCCCATCAATTTTAACCATCTTCCCTGTCCCTGCTGAAGAAAAGCAGGCCCAAACCATGATGCTGCCACCACCATGTTTGACAGTGGGGATGGTGTGTTCAGGGTGATGAGCTGTGTTGCTTTTACGCCAAACATAACGTTTTGCATTGTTGCCAAAAAGTTCAATTTTGGTTTCATCTGACCAGAGCACCTTCTTCCACATGTTTGGTGTGTCTCCCAGGTGGCTTGTGGCAAACTTTAAACAACACTTTTTATGGATATCTTTAAGAAATGGCTTTCTTCTTGCCACTCTTCCATAAAGGCCAGATTTGTGCAATATACGACTGATTGTTGTCCTATGGACAGAGTCTCCCACCTCAGCTGTAGATCTCTGCAGTTCATCCAGAGTGATCATGGGCCTCTTGGCTGCATCTCTGATCAGTCTTCTCCTTGTATGAGCTGAAAGTTTAGAGGGACGGCCAGGTCTTGGTAGATTTGCAGTGGTCGGATACTCCTTCCATTTCAATATTATCGCTTGCACAGTGCTCCTTGGGATGTTTAAAGCTTGGGAAATCTTTTTGTATCCAAATCCGGCTTTAAACTTCTTCACAACAGTATCTCGGACCTGCCTGGTGTGTTCCTTGTTCTTCATGATGCTCTCTGCGCTTTTAACGGACCTCTGAGACTATCACAGTGCAGGTGCATTTATACGGAGACTTGATTACACACAGGTGGATTGTATTTATCATCATTAGTCATTTAGGTCAACATTGGATCATTCAGAGATCCTCACTGAACTTCTGGAGAGAGTTTGCTGCACTGAAAGTAAAGGGGCTGAATAATTTTGCACGCCCAATTTTTCAGTTTTTGATTTGTTAAAAATTTTTGAAATATCCAATAAATGTCGTTCCACTTCATGATTATGTCCCACTTGTTGTTGATTCTTCACAAAGAAATACAGTTTTATATCTTTATGTTTGAAGCCTGAAATGTGGCAAAAGGTCGCAAAGTTCAAGGGGTCGAATACTTTCGCAAGGCACTGTATATATACCTGACATTGTATTCCCATTTGAACTGTGCTGTGTTTTTAGATGGTTGAAAGCATCTAAAAGTGTGATAACACATTGGAAATTCAATCATTCTTTGGCTGTCTTTTTGAGTGGGTGAATATAGGTTGTAATCTCAATGATCAACGTCTCAACCAAATATTACCAAATTATCCACATTGAAATGACGTGGTGTGCCCAGTGGGTGGCTTGTTTGCCTTATTCTATTCTATTTTCTTCTATTCACACATCCAACCTGGCATTGGTCTCCACACTCATGCTATTTAACATGTAGTAATATCATTGAATAAGATGAAATAAGACACATGCTTACAGCGCTGCACACAATTAGTGTATGAACTCTGTCAGTGTAAATGAGTGTTTTTTGTAATTGCACTGACCCTGCTGAATGCCAGTGCACATGCACCTTGAACAGTACTTAACTCTTAAATGCTGGTAGAAAACAATGGAATACCTCAGCATTCAGACATTGCTGTTTTTCTTTCATACTGTATGTGAATGCAAGTGCATCTAAATATTCATTAGCATACAGTGTGTGTGTGTGCGTGTGTGCGTGCGTGGTTAGGTTTGAAGCTTCTTTAACCTGCTCTGTGTTGTTGGCCTCTGGAAACACCTCTTGTTGTCAGTCCTCTCTGTGATAGAAGATTAGCGCAGCAGCTGTGGCAGACAGATTCTGCTAGTGAGGGTATACTGAGAGCACACAGCTGATTAACCCCTTCACTGCCGGCCAGGGAAATTGAAATGTATGCAAATGTTTCCCAGTTATGCAAATACTTGCACCATGACGTGAAACCGTTAAAGAAAGAAGGCCATGATTCAGTTATGGTGACGCACGATCACATGTAGCCTAACTAACCTAACCTTCCTGAGAGTATGATGGAAAGTGTTCATATGTAACCCAACATCCTTCTATGCTTTGCTCTCTATCCCTCGCTCTTCTTTCTTGAACCAGTTTTAGAACATTTGATTCAAACATACTTCTCTGCTTAGTCATAGCTTTCTCATGCATGTTTCTAGAGAGAAACTTGGTACGATGCATGACTGATCTTACACTGCAATGTGAGTCTTTGCGCTGGCCCCCATATAAATCTATACAAAAATGTGGTAATACCTCTTAAACTTGATAGATATCTTTATAATGCTACTATGATTTGGGTTTTGGTGGAGAGAATGCGTTTTGGAATGAACCTTAGACAACAATAGATAAGTTGCCAAAAAGTATTTATTATGATGGACTGTGAAAAACCCAAGGGATCATCATGTATTAATGGAACATTCTGATGATAAATTTACATTTGCATAACTAGAGTAACAAGTGGATTAATATTAATCTCTAGTTGATACTGAGGGACATATTCTATCATCACCAGCGTACTAGATACTCTGGGTACTCCTAAGGGGTTGAATCAGTCCATCTTCAGGAAGAGAACACTGTTCGAGAAGCTCCACACCCCAGGGATGAAAGTACTTTGACAGCTTGTGGCTCCTGTTGGGTGTCATAGGAAAAGTCTGTTCCAACAGTATTTCCAGTAGCTGCTGCTGTTCATGCACAACAGCCTGGATCGGTGGGCGCTGAATAATTTCTGTCACCTGCCCTTTGTGCTTTGGGGTTGAAAGGGCAGTGGAGGTACTAGGATGGCAGGCAGGGCAGACGCTGGGATGATGCTGGTTGATCCTCTCTGGTCCATGGGAGGCCATGAGGTCTCAATAGGGCTCCCGATTGGCACAGCGGACTAAGGGCCAGTGTCGTCCGGGTTAGGGTTTGTTCGGGGTAGGCCGTCATTGTAAATAATAATTTGTTCTTAACTAACTTGCCTATTTAAATAAAGTTAATAAAAAATGAAGATGTGGGTGTGTGTGTGCGACCCCCTACAACTGGCATTGCTCCATCTCTTCAGAAAGAGACTCTTCATCCACCTCCAAGATCGAGGGCAGTGATGGAGAGACACACACTGGGAAGAAAGGCCCAGACTTAAAGTTAACGTCCCAGTGAATGGGCTTCACTCTCTTTCTGCACCCTTGTTGGCTATTCTCCCATTCCCGCTCGGCCTTGGCACGGGAGGCGGGCATGTGCCCCCGCTTGATAGGAGGCTGTTCTGCCAGTGGGACCAAGGGGGTCAAGAGGATTTCAGAGGGGAACTTCTCGCCCGCCTGCACGGCTCTCCTACTGGTAATTAAAGCGGAATGGTCGGTGTGACCTGTGTGGCTGGGCGTAGGTCTGGGCAGGTGGTGACAGCCATCATCTCCGCCTACGTTAGCTGGGTGGCAGACTAAAGGTGGACCACAGAGGAACATCCTCTCAGTGCTACTGAAGGACAGGGGCTCAGAGGGTAATATGATTTGTTTGTCACCCACTTGTTCTGGTAGCTGCTGGTCCAGCATAGCAGACCGGATCTGTAAGAGCTGGATCCTCTTCGACACACGCCGTGATCTGGCATTGGCAGGCCGGGCTGGCGCTGGGGAGGCAGGTGGGGCAGGCACTCGGCTGGAAGGAACCGGAGAAGCAGATGGAGTAGGCACCAGAAGGTCAGGCACATGGCTGACCATTGGGTTAGGCAATGGGATGGCTATTTGGGCAGGTGAGGCTGACACGGCAATGGTTGGCAGCACAGGGAATGAATTGGTGCTCTCCCTCCTACCCATGGAGTTTATAAGCTCTAAGGTCTGGTTAGGGAACCTCAGAGTGCTGCCAAAAGTATGTCTTGTTATCCTAGCTATCCCGGTCTTGGGTCGATCCAGGCTTCTGCTGGCCTGGACCTCCGGCTGGAGGACATTCACAGGAGAACATGGCGGCTGCAAGAGGCTGCCGTCGGACAGAAACCGTCTGGCCTGAGCAGGAGGAGAGCGGGGCCTTTGGTCCTGGATGTTAGACCTCTGGAGAGGATTGGCCTGGATCCTGACCTCAGGCTGGCTGCATGTAGTCCCAGATAAAGGAGTTACTGCCTTGGCTGCAGTGGAGCATACATTGGGCCTCCTAGGGATGCTTCCTGGTGTCTGTGGTCTGCTGGATTTAACCTCTGGCTCCTGCTTGTGGCTGGAGGTAAATGTGCTCCCTCCGGTTTTGGTTTTAACCGGACCCAGACGCTTGCTACCCATCTGCCCCTCCAGCTGCAGACGAGGCATGCGAGGCACCTTGAGGGTGTTTTTGTTCCTTTGGGCATTGAGAGAGGTCACAGTGAGCATTGGGAGCCTGAAGGGTGGAGTGGCCATTGGAAGCCTTCCCATGTCAGCCCTCTCTTTAGTCACATCCATGTTGTGGAAGTGGGATCGGCTATTCTTTCTCCCTGGTGGCATTGGCTGTAGGACAATATCACTGGCACACCGGACACTGAGGAGGTCTTTCAGGCTGTTCTCAGAACTGTTCTGACTGGTCTCTTGTGTCCTAGTCCTGGACTTCCCTCTGTCTTTCATGGCTGTGAGAGTCACAGTGGAGGAGCAAACATCAACAAACAACATGTTTGAGAAAAATAATATAGAATAAATTACATATATTACAATAGAATTTGATCAAAGTTGTTTTTATAAACTAGTCTTTTTCCACTTTCAAAGGACATTCCAATTCCTGCCAAAATGTTCATAAATTCATAAAAATGAAAGATTCTCAGACTAGTGCCTACCTTCAATTTGGACTTCCAGAAAATTTGCACATGTAGGATTTGACTATACAGTTTCAACAATATATTCTTGAAAACAGAAACACAAGACCTAGTTTAAAAAAAAAAAAATGTTTTTTTTTTGTCACCAATCACAAACCATAACAGTTTTTCTGACAGTAATTGATCAAATAAAGTTCTCATAAGATAAAAGTAGTGTATTTGAGATTATTAAATTAAATTATAGGTCCTACCTTAGTTCAGGACGAGCGTCAATGACCTGTCTATGGAATGTCTTATTTTAACAAAAGAATGCTTCATTATGACATCATGTACATTATGACATAGTAGCCGTCCACATCATAACATTTTGTCAAAACCACTTGAATAGGAATGAAATGTCAAATTAAATATAATAGGCCTAATTCAACAATTGAATAGAAATCGTTTGACAGTAAATATTCAGTTTATTGTCTTTTATTTTCTTTACAGTAGTGGTTTTGAAAATATTAAAATGAGAGTAGACCTAGTGAGTTTAGTAGAACTCGATCGCTCATTGAACATCTGTGTGGAACGTTCACAGCTGACGCCACACAGACGCCTTTGAAAAACATTCACGATTTTAGTTTCATATTCAACTTATCAGCATATAGGCACGACAAATAAATTCCCAGTACTCAAATAAATCTGAAAATCGCAATTATCTATTTATTAGAGCATCCTCTTACAACGAGTATCACTGTGGTGTCAATGTTTTTGATTATGTCCAAGTAGGAACAGAGCTACAGGTATTTTGACTTCTATACTATAATAGTAGTAGTTGTGTGTGTTTTCTTGTGCATTCGTTTTGAGTCAAAGCTAAACCCACAATATTTTGGTCCCATTCGGTTTTAGCACTGTCAGCCAATGAGGGAAGTGAAATGCCATGATGCCTTTATTGATGTTGTCGACCAAACACATTTCAATATCACTTTTGAAATACAATAAATAGCCTGTTAATTTGTCGACAAAACAAATTCATACATTTTTGTTGGCTTCACGTCTCCAGTTCAACCAAAAATAAAAGTTAAGGAATGGAATTAAGCCAGTGTCTTAGATTGGACTATCCAAGCAGTAAATATATCCTTTAAATGTTGATATTTGGTTGCATTGTCAACTAAACACAATTCAATATTACTTTTGTAATACAGTAAATAGCCATCTTACAAACTAATGTAACAGTATTTATTCAACCTTAAAATAAGTAACAGATCCATGGCCACATTTTGAGGTTACTGTAACTATACATGTATTCATATGTAAAGTTAATCATATAAATGTGCATGTTCAAGACAGCATGCCTACTGTAGGTTGTGGACATCTGTGGAGATATTCACAATTGATGTAGTCAATGTAGAATCTCGAACGGCACTGATCACTTGCACCATGTCATCTCAACTTCAAACCAGGTCATTTGGTTCTGCTATTTGATGAAGTAGTGGGGTTTAGTCGCCAGAGTTGACTAAAATGTAAATTACCAGTGGTGGAAAAGTACTCAATTGTCATACTTGAGTAAAAGTAAAGTTACCCTAGTAGAAATTGACGGTAAAAGTGAAAGTCAGCCAATAAAATACTTGAGTAAAAGTCTAAAACCATTTGGTTTTAAATATAGTTAAGTATCAAAAGTAAATGTAGTTGCTAAAATATACTTAGGTATCAAAAGTACAAGATAAAATTCCTTCAATTAGTACTTTAAAGTATTTTTACTTAAA
This sequence comes from Oncorhynchus nerka, assembly GCF_034236695.1. Classification (NCBI taxonomy): domain Eukaryota; kingdom Metazoa; phylum Chordata; class Actinopteri; order Salmoniformes; family Salmonidae; genus Oncorhynchus; species Oncorhynchus nerka. The sequence goes on from NW_027039962.1 coordinate 66,760, forward strand.
TACTTTATATCAAAATAAAGAAAGTGTGTCATAATGATTAAGTTGAATTAGTGAAACTGTTAAAAATACCGTCTGCATATTAAATATATTAGGCTATTGTTATCGTATAGAAACATCATTGAATATAGTACATCATATTAGCATCCACATACATTATTGTTTAATTCAATTTCACATATTTAATTGTTTCGTATTTCATTTCATATTTGTTACATGTAATCTTTTGGTTCAAACTTAATCTATAATGAGCATCATCAACAGGGGGAACATATTAGGTGTACACTAGTAAGCTGTAGAAAGACTATATCAATTTATAAGACTTATTCATAAAAGAAAGAATTGATCATAAGAAGGGTCTGAGATCAAGTCAATATTCAGTTTTGAGATATTTTCATCATTGCCTCATCAAGAGTTTTGTCCTTGTAGCCTCTAATTTTGAATGTATCTGTCATTTTCTTTTAGCATTGCTGTCAAAATCTGTCTGGTGGCCACAGATTTGTTTAATCCTGCATAACTGACTGTATGGTTGACCATTCTTGAGGGGAAGGGGATGCCTACTATTCACACATAGCAAGGTATTACAGTCTGTGGGCTTTGTGTATAAGTCTGTGTGTAATGTCATTCTCTTTTATTTTTCTCTCATCAGTCTACATGGTGAATTTGAGGTATTCAGAGCTCTCGTTTAGTAGAGTTTGGAATTCATTTAGTTCCTGCTGACTTCCTTCCCAGAGAACAAAGACATCATCTATGTATCTCTTCCATAGGATGATTTTAGAAACTTTCCCTGCAGAAGGCACAGTGATGCCGAAACGTTGGCAAATACCCAATAAATTACTGGGAGCTTATATACGGAGTTTGCGACTTTCTTTATTTTGATAGTTTATCGTTTATTTCCCGTTAGTCAGCACCTCCACACAAACAATTTTTCTGTGTGTGCGACAGGTCATGTTTTTAATCTATTAAGTACTTTTCACACTCTAAATAACTCACACACACATATACAGTGGAATCCAAAATTCCTGGGACCCCTGACTGGCAATGCACAAACAATACTTAAAAAAATATAAACAAAATAATTATAGAGATAAAGTCAAAATGCCAACATGTGAGAAATACTGTACTTTATTCATGTTTCAATGGAACCCACCAAAATCATACAATTTTTTAATACAAAATCAATTTAACCAAAATCAAGGTTTCATAATTATCGCCACTCCTCATTTAGTACTTAGTGCAACCACCTCTGGCAAGGATAACAGCATGGTCTTTTCCTGTAATGTTTGACAAGGTTAAGGAACACATTTGGAGGGATTTTGGACCATTCCTCTATTCAGATCCTTTCAAGAGCCTTCACATTCTTGGGTTTGCGCTTATCAACTGCCCTCTTCAACTCAGCCCACAAGTTTTCGATTGGATTGAGGTCCGGCGACTGAGATGGCCATGGCAGAACATTGACTTTGTTGTCACAGAACCATTGTCTTGTTGGAAAGTCCACCTACGGCCAAGTTCCAGCCTTCTGGCAGAGGCAACCAGATTGTCAGCCAAAATTGCCTGATACTTGGTAGAGTTCATTATGCCATCAATCTTAGCCAGTGCCCCTGGACCTCTGGAATTAAAACAGCCCCAAAACATCCCTGACCCCCCTCCATATTTCACCATGAGTATGAGGTGCCTCTCCTTGTATGCATCTCTGTTTCGACGCCAAACATGCCGATGCTGTATGTGACCAAAATGTTCAATTTTGGTCTCATCTGACCAGAGCACCTTCTTCCAGTCATAATTTAAATGACGTTTGGCAAACTCCAAGAGCTTGCATCTGTGTCTTGGGGTCATTCAGGGCTTTCGTCTGGCAACCCTTCCAAAGAGCCTGTGGAGGTGGCATCTGATGGTGCTTTTTGAAACCTGCTGACCTCAAGACGCCACCAAGGCCTGCAATTCTTTACAGTGATTCTTGTGGATTTTGTTGCTTCTCTCACGATCCTCCTCCCTATCCTGGGGGGCAAAATGCATTTGCATCCTCTACCCGTGAGGTTTTCAACTGTTTCATATCTTTAGAATTTTTTAATAATTGCCCTGACAGTGCTCAGTGGTATATTCAATCGTTTGTGAATCTTGTAGCCATTTCCAGATTTATGAAGGTCTACGACCATCTGTCTCTTTTGAACTGCCAGTTCTTTTCTTTTCTTCATGGTGTTGGATGACAGAGGGATATTGCATGTGTGTTACCTCATTTTTATACCCTAGTGAAACCGGAAGTGATGTAATGGCTCAATATAGTTCCTTAAGTCTTAGATAAACTTAAATAAGTGGAATTTAATTCCTGGTTTAATTTTGGTAGATGTTATTTACAATCATATTTTAGAGTGCCATTAATTGTGAAACCTTGATTTGCAGGACATTGATTTTAATTAAATCATTAAATGATTTTGTTGGTTTCCATTGAAACATTACTTAAATACAGTATTTTTCACATGTTGGTATTTTGAGTTTATATCCATAATTAGATTGTTTATATTTTTGAAGTATTGTTTGTGCATTGCCAGTCAGGGGTGCCAGGAATTTTGGAGCCCAGTGTGTGTGTATGTATATATATACAGTATATCACAAAAGTGAGAACACCCCTCACATTTTTGTAAATATTTGAGTATATCTTTTCATGTCACAACACTGAAGAAATGACACTTTGCTACAATGTAAAGTAGTGAGTGTACAGCTTGTATAACAGTGTAAATTTGCTGTCCCCTCAAAATAACTCAACACACAGCCATTAATGTCTAAACCGCTGGCACCAAAAGAGAATACACCCCTAAGTGAAAATGTCCAAATTGGGCCCAAAATGTCAATATTTTGTGTGGCCACCATTTTCCAGCACTGCCTTAACCCTCTTGGGCATGGAGTTCACCAGAGCTTCACAGGTTGCCACTGGAGTCCTCTTCCACTCCATGACGACATCACGGAGCTGGTGGATGTTAGAGACCTTGCTCTCCTCCACCTTCCATTTGAGGATGCCCCACAGATGCTCAATAGGGTTTAGGTCTGGAGACATGCTTGGCCAGTCCATCACCTTTACCCTCAGCTTCTTTAGCAAGGCAGTGGTCATCTTGGAGGTGTGTTTGGGGTCGTTACCTGCGGCCCAGTCTCCGAAGGGAGGGGATCATGCTCTGCTTCAGTATGTCACCGTACATGTTGGCATTCATGGTTCCCTCAATGAACTGTAGCTCCCCAGTGCCGGCAGCACTCATGCATTCCCATTTGAACTGTGCTGTGTTTTTAAATGGTTGAAAGCACAGTGATAGACATTTGGGTGACAACTGAACCAAAAACCAGACATTGTTTTTCTATTGGAATTTGGTTGTGCTTTTAGATGGTTGAAAGCATAGTGATCTAGAAGAAAAAGAAACGCACACCTATTAAGACGAGGTGCTGGCTAGCGGAGTAGAAACTTGAAAATTAAAGAAAGCCGCACACTCTTGGAGCTCAGATGCAAAAATTTAATACCAACGTTTCGACAGCCAAGCTGTCTTCATCAGGGTATAATCACAAACACTGCGGGATGACTCGTTTATATAGTGTCAAAAGACACAGGTGTCTGTAATCATGGCCAGGAGTGGCCTAATATCATGGGTTAATAATCAAATATTAAAATGTCATACAAAGAACAGCATACAAACAAATGGATAGCATACGATCATAGATTAATTTGACTATACAAGTTTACACACAATTACAATGGCAAAGTCACAATAATCACAAGAATGGCTTCAGATCAAAGTCTACGTTGAGACCGAAGGGCGCAAGGGTCTTTAAATTAAAGATCCAGGCAGCCTCTCGTTTTAACAATAAATTATCAAGGTCACCCCCTCTCCTAGGGAGGGTGACATGTTCGATGTTCGATGCCAATATAACTCAGAGACGAAATCGAGTGGCCTGCCTCCAAGAAGTGGGCTGCAACTGGATAAGTAACGTTTTTACACCTAATGGTGCTACGATGCTCTGAGATACGTACTTTTAATTCGCGCTTTGTTTTACCTACATCATTTTTACCACAAGGACAAGTTATAAGATAAATAACTGCCTTAGTGGAGCACGTAATAACACCTTTTATTGGGATCGATTTCCCTGTTTGTGGGTGTTTGAAGGATCTACATTTATAAGTGCCATTGCATTGAGCACAGCCATTACATTTGTAATTTCCATCCAGTAGGGGCGCAAATAGACGTTGTTCAGGAATATCTTGGGGTGGTAAATCAGAGTTTACCAATTGGTCTCTGAGATTTCTGCCCCGCGAGAATACGACCAAGGGAAGGTCCGAAAACACATTACCGAGACTATCATCGGATTTTAGGATGTGCCAATGTTTGTGAACAATTCCCTTAATTTGTTCCAAGCACTTTGAATAGCGGGTAGTTAGAACGCAAGAATTTGTCTTTTTGCGAGACTGACCTTGAAAAAGGTCATGTCTTGTTTTGTTTTGAATTTTCTCAATGGCAATATTAATCTGATCATTCTTGTAGCCCCTCTCCTTGAACTTTCTTTGTGTCTCAGCCATATTTCCGTTGAAATCGGACTGTTTTTTGCAAATTCTTTTGATTCGACAGAATTGGCTGTAGGGCAAACTATTTTTTAAAGGAAGTGGGTGACAACTATCAGCCCTCAACAAACTGTTACGATCAGTAGGTTTCCTGTAAAGATCAGTGTATAGAACATTATCTTCACACAAGATCAGAAGATCAAGAAAACTGATTAGACGTGTATCAGATTGCATAGTAAATCTCAGATGCTCAGAACAGGAGTTAAGAAAAGCATGGAACGCCTGGAGCTGTTTTGCATCACCCCTCCATAGAACAAAAATATCATCAATATACCGTTTCCAAATAATGATGTGAGGCAAGAAAACATTTTTGAGAGGATTGAAAATAGACTGTTTCTCCATGTAACCCACATACAAATGAGCATAGTTAGGAGCCATGGGGGATCCCATAGCAGTCCCTATGTGATAACACATTGGAAATTCAACCATCCTTTGGATGTCTTTTTGAGTGGGTGAATATTATAGGTTGTAATCTCGTCTCAACCAAATATTAACAAATTATCCACATTGAAATGACATGGTGTGCCCAGTGGGTGGCTTGTTTGCATTAGCCATACCTTATTCTATTCTATTTTCTTCTATTCACAAATAGTTTTGTCTTTTTTCAACAGACAGAAAATTAGACTGCACCTCCCTCCATCTATCAAGAGAACTTGATGAAAGAACACCACAGCCGCAATGTGCAGTAGATGGTATACAATACAGTATATACATGTGATATGAGTAATGTAAGATATGTAAACAATATTAAAGTGTCATTATTTAAAATGGCATTGTTTAAAGTGACGAGTGATCCATTTATTAAAGTGTCCACTGATTGGGTTTTAATGTAGGCAGCAGCCTCTCTGAGTTAGTGATGGCTGTTTAACAGTCTGATGGCCTTGAGATAGAAGCTGTTTCTCAATCTCCCAGCTTTGATGCACCTGTTATGCAGGTGAGTGAGGACCCAAAAGCGATTTAACAGAAACAGAGTCTTTTAATGTCCAAAACACAGGGCAAACATAAATCCTCAATCTTTACAGGAGAGTCCCCTTCTAGCAGTAGAGGAGAATAGCAGGGCTAGCGGCAACAGACTGCAGGTCCCTCCGGGTAGGCGCGGGCCGTAGAGGACAGAGACACCTGCTCACACGCAGCATCTGATGAAGAGGCAGATTACGACAGGACGGGACAAGGGCAAAGCAAATGAGAATCCGACAAAGACAGAAGCAGAAACAGAGAGAGAAATAGAGACTTAATCAGAGGGCAAAAGAGGGGACAGGTGTGAGAGAGTAAACGAGGTTGTTAGGAGAATTAGGAACAGCTGGGAGCAGGAACGGAACGATAGAGAGAGAGAGAGAGAGATAGAGAGAGAAAGTAACCTAATACGACCAGCAGGGGGAAACGAAGAGAAGAGAAAGCACAGGGACAAGACATAACATGACAATACATGACAGTAACCCCCCACTCACCGAGCGCCTCCTGGCGCACTCGAGGAGGAAACCTGGCGGCAACGGAGGAAATCATCGATCAGCGAACGGTCCAGCACGTCCCGAGATGGAACCCAACTCCTTTCCTCAGGACCGTACCCCTCCCAATCCACTAGGTACTGATGACCACGGCCCCGAGGACGCATGTCCATAATCTTCCGGACCCTGTAGATAGGTGCGCCCTCGACAAGGACCGGGAGAGACGAACGGGGGCGCGAAGAAAAGGCTTGACACAGGAGACATGGAAGACCGGGTGGACGCGACGAAGATGTCGCGGAAGAAGAAGTCGCACTGCGACAGGATTAACGACCTGAGAAATACGGAACGGACCAATGAACCGCGGGGTCAATTTGCGAGAAGCTGTCATAAGGGGAAGGTTACGAGTGGAGAGCCATACTCTCTGACCGCGACAATACCTAGGACTCTTAGTCCTACGCTTATTAGCGGCTCTCACAGTCTGCGCCCTATAACGGCAAAGTGCAGACCTGACCCTCTTCCAGGTGCGCTCACAACGCTGGACAAAAGCCTGAGCGGAGGGGACGCTGGACTCGGCGAGCTGGGACGAGAACAGAGGAGGCTGGTACCCGAGGCTACACTGAAAAGGAGATAGCCCGGTCGCAGACGAAGGAAGCGAGTTGTGAGCGTATTCTGCCCAGGGGAGCTGTTCTGCCCAAGACGCAGGGTTTCGAAAGGAAAGACTGCGTAAGATGCGACCAATCGTCTGATTGGCCCGTTCTGCTTGACCGTTAGACTGGGGTGAAAACCGGAAGAGAGACTGACGGAAGCCCCAATCAAACGGCAAAACTCCCTCCAAAATTGAGGCGTGAATTGCGGACCCCTGTCCGAAACGGCGTCTGACGGAAGGCCATGAATTCTGAAAACATTCTCAATGATGATTTGTGCCGTCTCTTTAGCAGAAGGAAGCTTAGCGAGGGGAATAAAATGAGCCGCCTTAGAGAACCTATCGACAACCGTTAGAATAACAGTCTTCCCCGCTGACGAAGGCAGACCGGTAATAAAGTCTAAGGCGATGTGAGACCACGGTCGAGAGGGAATAGAAAGCGGTCTGAGACGGCCGGCAGGAGGAGAGTTACCGGACTTAGTCTGCGCGCAGTCCGAACAAGCAGCCACGAAACGACGCGTGTCACGCTCCTGAGTGGGCCACCAAAAACGCTGGCGAATAGAAGCAAGCGTACCCGAACGCCCGGGGTGGCCGGCTAACTTGGCAGAGTGAGCCCACTGAAGAACGGCCAGACGAGTAGGAACGGGAACGAAAAGAAGGTTCCTAGGACAAGCGCGCGGCGACGGAGTGTGAGTGAGTGCTTGCTTTACCTGCCTCTCAATTCCCCAGACAGTCAACCCGACAACACGCCCCTCAGGGAGAATCCCCTCGGGGTCGGGGGAGGCTACTGAAGAACTGAAGAGACGGGATAAAGCATCAGGCTTGGTGTTCTTTGAGCCCGGACGATAAGAAATAACGAACTCGAAACGAGCGAAAAACAGCGCCCGACGAGCCTGACGCGCATTAAGTCGTTTGGCAGAACGGATGTACTCAAGGTTCCTATGGTCAGTCCAAACGACAAAAGGAACGGTCGCCCCCTCCAACCACTGTCGCCATTCGCCTAGGGCTAAGCGGATGGCGAGCAGTTCGCGGTTTCCCACATCATAGTTACGTTCCGACGGCGACAGGCGATGAGAAAAATACGCGCAAGGGTGGACCTTGTCGTCAGAATGGGAGCGCTGGGACAGAATGGCTCCCACGCCCACCTCTGACGCGTCAACCTCGACAATGAACTGTCTAGAGACGTCAGGTGTAACAAGGATAGGAGCGGATGTAAAACGCTTCTTGAGGAGATCAAAAGCTCCCCTGGGCGGAAACGGACCACTTAAAGCACGTCTTGACAGAAGTAAGGGCTGTGAGAGGAGCTGCCACCTGACCGAAATTACGAATGAAACGACGATAGAAATTCGCGAAACCGAGAAAGCGCTGCAGCTCGACACGTGACTTAGGGACGGGCCAATCGCTGACAGCTTGGACCTTAGCGGGATCCATCTTAATGCCTTCAGCGGAAATAACAGAACCGAGAAATGTGACGGAGGAGACATGAAAAGCGCACTTCTCAGCCTTCACATAAAGACAATTCTCTAAAAGGCGCTGGAGGACACGTCGAACGTGCTGAACATGAATCTGGAGTGACGGTGAAAAAATCAGGATATCGTCAAGGTAAACGAAAACAAAGATGTTCAGCATGTCTCTCAGTACATCATTCACTAATGCCTGAAAGACAGCTGGAGCATTAGCGAGGCCGAACGGCAGAACCCGGTATTCAAAGTGCCCTAACGGAGTGTTAAACGCCGTTTTCCACTCGTCCCCCTCCCTGATGCGCACGAGATGGTAAGCGTTACGAAAGTCCAACTTAGTGAAAAACCTGGCTCCCTGCAGGATCTCGAAGGCTGAAGACATAAGGGGAAGCGGATAACGATTCTTAACCGTTATGTCATTCAGCCCTCGATAATCCACGCAGGGGCGCAGGGTCCCGTCCTTTTTCTTAACAAAAAAAACCCCCGCCCCGGCGGGAGAGGAGAAAGGGACTACGGTACCGGCGTCGAGAGCTACAGACAAATAATCTTCGAGAGCCTTACGTTCGGGAGCCGACAGAGAGTATAGTCTACCCCGGGGGGGAGTGGTACCCGGAAGGAGATCAATACTACAATCATATGACCGGTGCGGAGGAAGGGAGGTGGCCCTGGACCGACTGAAGACCGTGCGCAGATCATGATATTCCTCCGGCACCCCTGTCAAATCACCAGGCTCCTCCTGTGAAGAAGGGGCAGAAGAAACAGGAGGGATAGCAGACATTAAACACTTCACATGACAAGAGACATTCCAGGAGAGAATAGAATTACTAGACCAATTAATAGAAGGATTATGACAGACTAGCCAGGGATGGCCCAAAACAACAGGTGTAAAAGGTGAACGAAAAATTAAAAAAGAAATGGTTTCGCTATGATTACCAGAGACAGTGAGGGTTAATGGTAGCGTTTCACGCTGAATCCTGGGGAGAGGACTACCATCCAAGGCGAACATGGCCGTGGGCTCCCCTAACTGTCTGAGAGGAATGTCATGTTCCCGAGCCCAGGCTTCGTCCATAAAACAGCCCTCCGCCCCAGAGTCTATCAAGGCACTGCAGGAAGCTGCCGAACCGGTCCAGCGTAGATGGACCGACAAGGTAGTACAGGATCTTGAAGGAGAGACCTGAGTAGTAGCGCTCACCAGTAGCCCTCCGCTTACTGATGAGCTCTGGCTTTTACTGGACATGAAATGACAAAATGACCAGCGGAACCGCAATAGAGACAGAGGCGGTTGGTGATTCTCCGTTCCTCTCCTTAGTCGAGATGCGAATACCCCCAGCTGCATGGGCTCAGCACCTGAGCCAGTGGAGGAAGATGGTAGTGATGCGGAGAGGGGGAAACGGATAACGCGAGCTCCCTTCCACGAGCTCGGTGACGAAGATCTACCCGTCGTTCTATGCGAATAGCGAGTTCAATCAAGGAATCCACGCTGGAAGGAACCTCCCGGAGAGAATCTCATCCTTTACCTCCGCGCGGAGACCCTCCAGAAAACGAGCGAGCAACGCCGGCTCGTTCCAGTCACTGGAGGCAGCAAGAGTGCGAAACTCTATAGAGTAATCAGTTATGGATCGATTACCTTGACATAGGGAAGACAGGGCCCTGGAAGCTTCTTTCCCAAAAACTGAACGATCAAAAACCCGTATCATCTCCTTCTTAAAGTTCTGATACTGGTTAGTACACTCAGCCCTTGCCTCCCAGATTGCCGTGCCCCACTCACGAGCCCGTCCAGTAAGGAGAGAAATGACGTAGGCGATACGAGCTGTACCCCTGGAGTACGTGTTGGGCTGGAGAGAGAACACAATATCACACTGGGTGAGGAACGAGCGGCATTCAGTGGGCTCCCCAGAGTAACACGGTGGGTTATTAATTCTGGGCTTCGGAGACTCGGAAGCCCTGGAAGTAGCCGGTGGATCGAGGCGGAGATGGTGAATATGTTTCGAGAGGTCGGAGACTTGGGCGGCCAGGGTCTCAACGGCCTGTCGAGCAGCAGACAATTCCTGCTCGTGTCTGCCTAGCATCGCTCCCTGGATCTCGACGGCTGAGTGGAGAGGATCCGAAGTCGCTGGGTCCATTCTTGGTCGGATTCTTCTGTTATGCAGGTGAGTGAGGACCCAAAAGCGATTTAACAGAAACAGAGTCTTTTAATGTCCAAAACACAGGGCAAACATAAATCCTCAATCTTTACAGGAGAGTCCCCTTCTAGCAGTAGAGGAGAATAGCAGGGCTAGCGGCAACAGACTGCAGGTCCCTCCGGGTAGGCGCGGGCCGTAGAGGACAGAGACACCTGCTCACACGCAGCATCTGATGAAGAGGCGGATTACGACAGGACGGGACAAGGGCAAAGCAAACGAGAATCCGACAAAGACAGAAGCAGAAACAGAGAGAGAAATAGAGACTTAATCAGAGGGTAAAAGAGGGGACAGGTGTGAGAGAGTAAACGAGGTCGTTAGGAGAATGAGGAGCAGCTGGGAGCAGGAACGGAACGATAGAGAGAGATAGAGAGAGAAAGTAACCTAATACGACCAGCAGGGGGAAACGAAGAGAAGAGAAAGCACATGGACAAGACATAACATGACAATACATGACAGCACCTGTACTGTCCTCGCCTTCTGGATGACAGCGGTGTGAACAGGCAGTGGCTCGGGTGGTTATTGTCCTTGATGATCTTTTTGGCCTTCCTGTGACATCGGGTGGTGTTGTTGTCCTGGAGGGCAGGTAGTTTTCTCCCGGTGATGTGTTGTGTAGACCTCTTTCTTAAAAAGGCACATGACTGTCCATATTGCAAAAGCGTCAGTCAAACCGTGCTGGTATCAAACCCCGTTCTTGTGAAGAGTGTGGGAAGAACTTTTTCTGCAGGGTCTTCAGAGGCACCGGTACACACACACACACACACACACAACAAGCCCAAACCAGAAAAGTCACGCCTCTGTGAGGAGGGTGGGAAAAAATTCTTAACCTCACTTAGCTGGCCAGTCATAAACAAGTTCATGTTAATTCGAACACTTCTGCGGAGTGTGGTAAAAAAAATTCAAACAGGTCGGAGATTTGACAGTACACCGCCACACTCACACAGGGGAGACATACTTTTCTTGCAAAGAGTGCGGTCGAACATTGACACAGTGGCTCCTTGAAGGTATATATGACTTCCGGCGCCGACTGAGATGGCCGCCTCGCTTCGCGTTCCTAGGAAACTATGCAGTTTTTTGTTTTTTTACGTGTTATTTCTTACATTAGTACCCCAGGTCATCTTAGGTTTCATTACATACAGTCGAGAAGAACTACTGAATATAAGATCAGCGCCAACTCACCATCAGTACGACCAAGAATATGTTTTCCGCGACGCGGATCCGGTGTTCTGCCTTACAAACAGGACAACGGAATGGATCGCATGCAGCGACCCAAGGAAACGACTCCGAAAAAGAGGGAAACGAGGCGGTGTTCTGGTCAGACTCCGAAAAAGGGCACATCGCGCACCACTCCCCAGCATTCTTCTTGCCAATGTCCAGTCTCTTGACAACAAGGTTGACGAAATCCGAGCAAGAGTAGCATTCCAGAGGGACATCAGAGACTGCAACGTTCTCTGCTTCACAGAAACATGGCTTACTGGGAAGACGCTATCCGAGGCGGTGCAGCCAACGGGTTTCTCCACGCATCGCGCCGACAGAAACAAACATCTTTCTGGTAAGAAGAGTGGCGGGGGCGTATGCCTCATGACTAACGAGACATGGTGTGATGAAGGAAACATACAGGAACTCAAATCCTTCTGTTCACCTGATTTAGAATTCCTCACAATCAAATGTAGACCGCATTATCTTCCAAGAGAATTCTCCTCGATTATAATCACAGCCATATATATCCCCCCCCAAGCAGACACATCGATGGCTCTGAACGAACTTTATTTAACTCTTTGCAAACTGGAAACCATTTATCCGGAGGCTGCATTCATTGTAGCTGGGGATTTTAACAAAGCTAATCTGAAAACAAGACTCCCTAAATTTTACCAGCATATCGATTGCGCAACCAGGGGTGGTAAAACCTTGGATCATTGTTACTCTAACTTCCGCGACGCATATAAGGCCCTGCCCCGCCCCCCTTTCGGAAAAGCTGACCACGACTCCATTTTGCTGATCCCTGCCTACAGGCAGAAACTAAAACGAGGCTCCCACGCTGAGGTCTGTCCAACGCTGGTCAGACCAAGCTGACTCCACACTCCAAGACTGCTTCCATCACGTGGACTGGGACATGTTTCGTATTGCGTCAGATGGAAATATTGACGAATACGCTGATTCGGTGTGCGAGTTCATTAGAACGTGCGTCGAAGATGTCGTTCCCATAGCAACGATAAAAACATTCCCAAACCAGAAACCGTGGATTGATGGCAGCATTCGCGTGAAACTTGTTAGCAATTGGATATGTAGATGGGTGAGCCGGTCAAGGATCGATTCAGACTAAGTGGTAAATTTTATGACAAGTAAACAGTTTATTCAGAGTGAAAATATCTGGTACACGTAAATACGGCTCTTCCGTTAGTTCGTGTTGGAACAGCAGGCAGAGAGCGTAAACAGTCAGCACAGCTCTTATATACGTCACAGAAAGTAGGTTGACCCTAGGAAGATCGGATCTCCGGATTGGTTCAGCTGGTTGTAGTCTGTAGTCTTCCGCCATTGGCTCAGTTGTCTGTCCATCATCGTAGGATCTTCTTCGGGCACACAGTGTTCGGTTAAAATTAAAAGGAGATTGTGTGTAATGTGGGAGCTATCCTGTAGGGGACCCCACAGGCTTTACTGTGAGTTGTAGCCATGTAATTAGCAGTAAGTTAGTCACCTGCATACGAAATAGCAATTCCTTACAAAACCCTCTCTTCACGTCTCACCAGAGACGTGACACAACCTAACTGGATCCAGACACAAAGAGAAACTTCTCCCATAAGGACTATGAAATAAGGCACGGTATTAAACAGAAATAGATATTTATGTATTACCATCATGTTCTCCATTCAATCCCACTATGTACTAAGTTGGCTACCAGCCACCTAGGAACTTACAACCCTCATTTAACAGAGCGGAGAACAGCTCAAAATAAAAGTAAAATGATTGTCCACATTAGCCCACTTTTTCCAGCAGGAAAAAGTTTCTGATACCCTCTCTTCACATCTCCTAAGAGATGTGATATAGTCCAGATACATTACTCCAAGCAAAACGAAGACATAATCCAAAAAGGAAAAATATCCTAAACTAGGTATGTCTATCCGGAAATGGCCCACAAAGAAAAATAATTTCCCCCTCTTCCCATCCCAGATGGGACACGACATACAATGGAGAAGCTTAATCAATAAAAGCAACTGGATCCTCCTCCTAAAATTGCTGCAAAACTGAAAGATGGGTCTCATGCTCCATACCGTTATCTCGCACCTGGCTCCTGTTATCTAACCAAAAGACCGCTTGTTCTCGCAACCCCACGCTCTGAATGTGCCCTCCCTTCTGTATTTTTTCCAGCATGAGAAAGTTCCATGGCCCTGATACTTTTAAGAATGGTTCAAATCAGCTAGGTAGCATAACACATACATACATCCACACAAGGCAACAGCAGATAATATTCAATCATATATATGGTAATGGCTATAATGTAAAATAACTCCAAGGGTGTGAACAAAAACTCAGCAATGAATCATATAACAGTTACAAAGTGTAAACTACCTTCATGTCAAAAGAGAACAGCTCATTCAAAAACAGAACAAAAGAAAATAGTGTGAAATTTAGGTCCCCCTTTTGACACCAGCTAGGGTGTCACTCAATTATCCTTTATTTCAGCAGTCATAGAATTTCATGAAAATAATAAAAAGTTTATTACTAATAACAAGTTATATATGCCTTTGTTGTATGCCTTTGTTCCCCCCAAGGGTGTCACTTATCAAAAACAGGATAAAACTTTATTGTTATTGACATGTAAGATGTAGGATAAAACTTTGGTCATGGAAAACAGAGTAAAGAATTATTAGAAGCCATCTGGTCCCCTCAGCTACTTTTATCCTGTACCAGGTGGGCTCCAAGCCACCCAGGGACTCAAAACCATGTGTCATCATCAGTCAGTCCCATCCTCCCCTGAAAGCATGCGTCCGTATCAGCATCGCCAACTGGAGCATCAAGCAAAGGCATCATGCCTGAAGCCCTCACCACATCTGTAACAGACTTGTCAAAACACAGTATGATGCGAGCAGCACATCACATCAATAACAAATAATACAAGAATTAGGGTCAGAAATCCAGTAACCATCCTACCAGTGCACTTACCAAACCAGGCCAAGAGAACAGACTCCTCCACCCCCCCCCCGTGGACCTCATCTTAGCAGATAGTGCATCAACCCCGCCTTAGATTGTGAAGTTTAAAAACTATCATCTGGACTGGTATTAGGAATATACGTGCAACATTGTTTACCGAACATCTTGCAGACGTCCCCCTGACTGGCAAGAAGCATATTCAAGGCAAGTCTATTCTGTCTGGAAACCCCAAATGTGGCCTCAAGCTGTTCAGACATACTAGTGAGTGCATCACGGGAGTAATTCACAAAACGCTGTTGATCATAGTAGATATAATTAATCCATGCAGTCTGTCCAGCATCCACCATGGCTGGACCCATAGTAGGTAGTAAGTGCCAGAGTCCATCATTCCTACCCAAGGCCTGAAACTCATGAGGAATCCCCACTGACACTCCCAACAGGTTAGTGTGTATGTCAACTACATCCTCTGTCCATGGAGCACTACTACATCTGTCTCCCATGGGATGGAATGTTTTCAGGTCCCCTGGTTACAGAACTCAGCAGCTGTTCAGCAACAACATCAACAATGGTCAGTGGAATTATCAAACTGGTCAGACCACACGTACCTTGCCATTCTCCTCTAAGAATGGGTCTCAGCCCTCTTTTGGCTCCACTGGTCCAACATACATCAGCCAGACCACTAGTTTGGTTTAGGCCTGTAACTGGCCAAGTGGAATTAATGGTTATGTTACTCCTGCAATCAGCTTCAGGCAATCTCCCATAATCAATGCCATTACCTGTACCCGTGATGCACTCGTAATTGCCCCCATATGCCTCAACACCCCAAGAGGCCCGATGAGGAGGTACTGCAGGAAACACAAGGCTCAAAGAGGAACAGAGGGTTGAATTGGGCTTAACCTGGTAAAAACTTCTCAAAATACACAACCACCCCTCTCCTTCTCCTACAGCAAATGGGTGTAGCCAGAACAGGTCTAGCATAACTTCAAATAATACAGTCCTTTCCTCTCAGGGTTTTAGCTGTGTACCTCATATAAGACAGCCACAAATTGTCCCTACTATCAAAACCAGTCTCAGTTTCTAATTAATCAATAGCCGAATAGTCTCTAACATTAATTACCTGAATGGTATTTTTTAACACAGTGGTGGTAGAGGAGTGTGTCCGGCTACCTCTGGTCTTGGCAGTACCCTGATAGAAAACACACCCATCATGTCTGTCCTCGTCCTTTGTAGTCCAAGGGTGTGAGTTCCTGCATCAGAGAGCTTAATAGTTTTGATGGTTAGTAGGATTTCATCACCTTTACAAAGTTCAACATTGCTCCCAGGTTTCCCCATATCATGGAAAACCTATCCACCCTTGTGGGATCCTCCATGCTATAAGGATACCCTCTTCTCCAATCCTAGAACTGTCCGAAGTCGGTTATCATGTAATCTCTACTCTAACTTCTTGTCTACCCAGATCTAGGGATTCTTATGCTTATTTTGGAACAAAATACACATCACTTAGCCAGAGCCAGACACATCTTCACTTCTATGAACAAAAACAGGGGTGATAGGACAGGTAGGGTTACTTCATTCGAGAGTTGGCCCCCGGAATTCTGTTAATTCCAGTTCTTCTCCCGAACTCTGTTTATTGTCCGACAGTGAAAAAATGTCTTACCCTTCCGCCGTGCGATATGAATCTGGGTAGCTCTTTCAGCTAGCTGTCACCAGGGGTCTTCTATGGTCCCCAAGCCTCTGGGACTGGATTGAGGGACTTCACCTGTAGTTCACCTGTAATGCATACAATCCTGGACATACAGGCTTGGTTAACAAACAATTTCTCATATGTTTTATCTGATTATATCTTTAACTTCTATTCCCAATTGTTAGCTTACATTTTTTTTTAGTTTCCTATCCAATAAGCCCCATCCTATCCTAGACCACAATTTACCCATCCCCCTTTTGATACCTGACTCTGCCCAGGTATCAACCTTACCTACTCTAAATACTGACTTAGGTAAGATTAGTATATTATCCTTATGTCTGACATCATGAAGGAGCCCCTTTTAGTTTTCCACATGTCCAATTCTCCCTTGGGCGTCAATCCAGTACCAATTCCCTGTCAAGTTTCTTATCTACTTAAGAACTATCTGCGCTACTTATATATTTTCTTAAATATATATTTACCAATTTAAACCTTTTCTCTCATATTTCTCAAATACCACTAAGCTTCTAACTGTTTCACTTTATCCAAAATCAGGTCTATGAGTGTCAAACTCTAAAGTCCTTACATTTCCTTTATCAACCTAACAATAATCCTAAATCATCACAGATGTCCTATATACCTGTTAAATTTAATACTATTTTTTTTTTTTTTTTTTAACCCCTAATGGTAAAAAAAAAAAAAATTCAAAACAAATGCTTATCATATCAAAATCCTTCCTTCAAGGACTCTCAGTATTCTATCTGACAATAACATGAATTTAATATATGTTGCAGAGTGCAGAATTCCTTGTCTACAGTGATTTATCACCCCTAAGAACTGAAACTTATTTTTCTATGTAATTCCCTGCCCTATTGGCTTAATATATATCCTATCCTAACCTCATAACCTAAACTCCTTTATAATGAATTTACCTTAAAACTAGTACTCAATATGCCCACATTCATTATACCAATGACTCTCCCCCAAGGCTGATCAGACCTTAGAAGACAGTCATGATAAGGTCCATGAGTCAACCCACCCTTTTATAGTCAAGTTCTATACTACACTAGACATATTAAAGAACCCTTTATCCTTAAAATCCAAATTCACTTGTGTAATTTAAAACTCATAAAATAAAAACTCATAAAGTTCCATATTTGAGCGTCTCTTTAAAATACCTTTGCACCAAAACAAATAGTCCTAACAAATGTTTTATGTGTATATATTTGCAAACCTTAATGATTAATCAAAACTTCCAGGCCTTTCCAATTTGGTCGTTTATGGCCTCATTCTCCCCAATATTATAATCCCTGATATTTAATACAAATAACGTATTTTCCCTTGGCTCCTTCAACTCACATTTACATCTCAATAAAACAAAACACCACCTGCGTGTTCCTCAAGGAAAAACAACTTGCCCCTGTTACGTATGTCTACGTATCAAGGGAAATATTCAAATAACCAAATTCAACCTCGCTAGTTTACCGAAACATGTACAATGTTTTACCATAGAGGTTGCTTTTCACCATTAATACCCTGACACCGTTCCACATAATGGAAACAGTGCTCAAATTCACTGGTGCTATTCAAACGATCAAACCAAGAATCAACAACCATCAGAATCCACCATCACGATGTTTCATGACTCAGACATCCAATCCCTCTCTCTCACGGACCAATTACAGTCCAAATAAACGCCACAAATCAATGATACCCACCCAGCGAATCAGCTGCTAGTTTTTAGCATCTTTCCTGACGATTTACATACTCCTTTTAAAGGACACTAACCATTTTCTCTGTCACCCCCAGTCAAGACATCATTTCCGTGGCGACGGAAACCTCGCTAGTGATGTCATCAACAAGCGCTCAATCTTACTCATTTCGCAACGATTTTCAACTCATTGTAAATAATGGTTGGCCTTCTGCAACAACAGTATTTCGGGTTCGATAAACCAAACCTAATTTATCACATCTGTTGAATCCTGATTTAGAGTTTACAACATCAATCAACATCTCTCAATTCGCTAATCTTATAAAAACATTTCGATGGACACAAATCTATCGTAATTGTTCCCTCGTTATTATTCAGAATTAATTTGATTTAAGTTACTGTCTCGTCTTTGAATTAGCATTTTAATTACGACTCTTTTCCCAATGTATTATTCCCAACAAATCATTTAGTGAACAGACATCGCCTTGCATCAAAATCTCCGTTCTTATATTAAGTTGAATGAATTAGTCTTTCAATTTGAACCAAACAAACTATTTAAAACGTTCAGTTTATATCTTATACCAATACTAGTGACTATAACTTTCTCTGCAAAACAATTAGTTTAATTAAAACCAAAAACTCAGACATATATAACTGCTCTTTACACCTCAACTGGGAACCGAACCCCGGCCTCCCACGTGGCAGGCGAGAATTCTACCACTGAACCACCAATGCTTATGGAGATTCTCCGCAAATAGACCCAATTTACAGTTATCTGTATTTGTTACTCCGGCATCTGAACAACAGAAAATAGCACTAATTTAAACGCCCAAAGTTTTCCCTTAATTAGGATTCTCATTAATCTCGCTCCCTTCGTATCTGACCCTTCTTTCTTAAATACGTGAAGTTTGTTCTTTTCTGCCTCTTTCTCTCTTAACCCACATTCCATTGTTTTCAGCTGAACTGCGGATGGCGGTTCCCCTCCTAAATGACCTTCCTGTGTCCATTTTAGCTTTAATCCCTCCCAAACTTTCTTCATGTGCTTCCATTGTTTCTTTCCCCCTGATCTATATTCTATTTTTTGTTCTAGGAACTCATTAAACCTCAGCTTTGGAGTATTGGGGTTCGCCATTGTGAATTTGCTTTAATCGTAATTTTATTTAATTCAATCGGAATTTAATCGTAGTTTTATTCGGGATTCTCTCCTTTTATCTGAATATAGTTAGTATATACTTCGCTCAATCGTTGACTAATAACCACTATGTACTCGAAAAGAGACTGCTGCACGTGCTCTGTCTTATCTCTGAGCTTCTCCTTTGTCTGTTTTAGATATAGAAAAACGCATGGGTCCGTATAGCGTTTGTGGAGCGCACAACCAAGGGATCTATTCGACTAATTAATCTCAACATTCAAATATTATATTCAGATATTATTTCAATTATACATCAGTCATTTCGTTTCTAATTATACATTTAACACAGAAGTCATAGGTACATACAATATAGAGGTTCCGGATTTATCCAATATCCCTTATTATAATTGTATCTCTCTCTCTCTCTATCTAACCACCAACAATCTTAATGGAAACAATTACAACCACCTTGCATTTTAATATAAACAGTTACAAATAGATAATACAAGACAAAACATACAATTACAGGTTATATCTCTGACCTCTATTAATTCAATCCCTATCAGACCGAGCTAAGCGGATTTACTGGATAGAATTCAACTCTAGAATCCAACTCTATCCCCTACTGATCCCTATCGAATTCAACCCCTATCAGAATTAATACACGTTAATACACGATCTCTCTGACCCCTGAAAGCCGAATCCCTATCGGCGAATCTCTCTATTCCCGATCCCTATCGCACTAACCCCTATCAGCATTGATGCGCATGTCCAACCCCTATCGGAACTGAATTTATATATATGTCCGATCCCTATTGGAACTTTTTAGGCCTTTAATTGATCTTTCATCATTGAAAGCTATCAGACTGTGACTGATATCTCATCATTGATTCATATCACACCAGCCGTCGCTGGCTTGTTTCTACATATCTTCACTTACA
This sequence comes from Oncorhynchus nerka, assembly GCF_034236695.1. NCBI lineage: Eukaryota > Metazoa > Chordata > Actinopteri > Salmoniformes > Salmonidae > Oncorhynchus > Oncorhynchus nerka. Next base: position 86,696 of record NW_027039962.1, read on the forward strand.
CTGTTCTTTTCGACTCGTCAGCAAATTATAAATTTACACAAGAATTCATACTTACTCGGAAATACTGATCAAAATTTAGGCAGACTATACGACAATATGCAAAGTTTGATTTAACAGGTTTTGCTTACCTTATTTATGGTGCACCTTTAGATCAGTTTCCCGAGTTGAGTAGAATTGTTGTCCACCCCCCCCGAGAATCAAATCACCCGTCCTTCTCGAATCTCCCTCTCCACGCGCTCACCCCTCTCTCACATCCAATCTGCCCGCTTCGACTGGACCGTTAGTTAACCATCCTCTGCGTACCATTTCTGTTAGCAATTGGATATGTAGATGGGTGAGCCGGTCAAGGATCGATTCAGACTAAGTGGTAAATTTTATGACAAGTAAACAGTTTATTCAGAGTGAAAATATCTGGTACACGTAAATACGGCTCTTCCGTTAGTTCGTGTTGGAACAGCAGGCAGAGAGCGTAAACAGTCAGCACAGCTCTTATATACGTCACAGAAAGTAGGTTGACCCTAGGAAGATCGGATCTCCGGATTGGTTCAGCTGGTTGTAGTCTGTAGTCTTCCGCCATTGGCTCAGTTGTCTGTCCATCATCGTAGGATCTTCTTCGGGCACACAGTGTTCGGTTAAAATTAAAAGGAGATTGTGTGTAATGTGGGAGCTATCCTGTAGGGGACCCCACAGGCTTTACTGTGAGTTGTAGCCATGTAATTAGCAGTAAGTTAGTCACCTGCATACGAAATAGCAATTCCTTACAAACTGAAAGCGCGAACCACTGCTTTTAATCAGGGCAAGGTGTCTGGTAATATGTCCGAATATAAACAATGCAGCTATTCCCTCCGCAAGGCTATTAAACAAGCTAAGCGTCAGTACAGAGACAAAGTGGAATCTCAATTCAATGGCTCAGACACAAGAGGCATGTGGCAGGGTCTACAGTCAATCACGGACTACAAGAAGAAACCCAGCCCAGTCACGGACCAGGATGTCTTGCTCCCAGGCAGACTAAATCACTTTTTTGCCCGCTTTGAGGACAATACAGTGCCACTGACACGGCCTGCAACGAAAACATGCGGTCTCTCCTTCACTGCAGCCGAGGTGAGTAAGACATTTAAACGTGTTAACCCTCGCAAGGCTGCAGGCCCAGACGGCATCCCCAGCCGCGCCCTCAGAGCATGCGCAGACCAGCTGGCCGGTGTGTTTACGGACATATTCAATCAATCCCTATACCAGTCTGCTGTTCCCACATGCTTCAAGAGGGCCACCATTGTTCCTGTTCCCAAGAAAGCTAAGGTAACTGAGCTAAACGACTACCGCCCGTAGCACTCACTTCCGTCATCATGAAGTGCTTTGAGAGACTAGTCAAGGACCATATCACCTCCACCCTACCTGACACCCTAGACCCACTCCAATTTGCTTACCGCCCAAATAGGTCCACAGACGATGCAATCTCAACCACACTGCACACTGCCCTAACCCACCTGGACAAGAGGAATACCTATGTGAGAATGCTGTTCATCGACTACAGCTCGGCATTCAATACCATAGTACCCTCCAAGCTCGTCATCAAGCTCGAGACCCTGGGTCTCGACCCCGCCCTGTGCAACTGGGTACTGGACTTCCTGACGGGCCGCCCACAGGTGGTGAGGGTAGGCAACAACATCTCCTCCCGCTGATCCTCAACACGGGGCCCCACAAGGGTGCGTTCTGAGCCCTCTCCTGTACTCCCTGTTCACCCACGACTGCGTGGCCATGCACGCCCAACTCAATCATCAAGTTTGCGGACGACACAACAGTGGTAGGCTTGATTACCAACAACGACGAGACGGCCTACAGGGAGGAGGTGAGGGCCCTCGGAGTGTGGTGTCAGGAAAATAACCTCACACTCAACGTCAACAAAACTAAGGAGATGATTGTGGACTTCAGGAAACAGCAGAGGGAACACCCCCTATCCACATCGATGGATCAGTAGTGGAGAGGGTAGCAAGTTTTAAGTTCCTCGGCATACACATCACAGACAAACTGAATTGGTCCACTCACACTGACAGCGTCGTGAAGAAGGCGCAGCAGCGCCTCTTCAACCTCAGGAGGCTGAAGAAATTCGGCTTGTCACCAAAAGCACTCACAAACTTCTACAGATGCACAATCGAGAGCATCCTGGCGGGCTGTATCACCGCCTGGTACGGCAACTGCTCCGCCCTCAACCGTAAGGCTCTCCAGAGGGTAGTGAGGTCTGCACAACGCATCACCGGGGCAAACTACCTGCCCTCCAGGACACCTACACCACCCGATGTTACAGGAAGGCCATAAAGATCATCAAGGACATCAACCACCCAAACCACTGCCTGTTCACCCCGCTATCATCCAGAAGGCGAGGTCAGTACAGGTGCATCAAAGCTGGGACCGAGAGACTGAAAAACAGCTTCTATCTCAAGGCCATCAGACTGTTAAACAGCAATCACTAACATTGAGTGGCTGCTGCCAACACACTGTCATTGACACTTACCCAACTCCAGCCACTTTAATAATGGGAATTGATGGGAAATGATGTAAATATATCACTAGCCACTTTAAACAATGCTACCTTATATAATGTTACTTACCCTACACTATTCATCTCATATGCATATACTGTACTCTAGATCATCGACTGCATTCTTATGTCACTAGCCACTTTAACTATGCCACTTTGTTTACTTTGTCTACATACTCATCTCATATGTATATACTGTACTCGATACCATCTACTGTATGCTGCTCTGTACCATCACTCATTCATATATCCTTATGTACATATTCCTTATCCCCTTACACTGTGTATAAGACAGTAGTTTTGGAATTGTTAGTTAGATTACTTGTTGGTTATCACTGCATTGTCGGAACTAGAAGCACAAGCATTTCGCTACACTCGCATTAACATCTGCTAACCATGTGTATGTGACAAATAAAATTTGATTTGATTTGGTTAATATGTTAAAAGGCACAGGAGAGAGGTCATTCTCTTGTAAGGAGTGTGCTGAAGCGTTCAACATCGCAAAGACTTCTCGGATTCACATGCTCATTCACACAGCAGAGAAACCACGTAAATACCCTGAATGTGAGGAAGGGATACCGTCACCCTCAGGGTCTCAGAATGCTCCTGCTATTTCACAAGGGGGAGAGACGGCACACATGCACTTACTGTGACGAGTTTCTTTCAGCCGGGACATTTAAGAACACACATCCGACTGCACACCGCAGAGAAACCTTACCTCTCAGTGATATACTGTATTTCACCACAAACTGAACATTCCACAGAATGATATTGTAGGTCGCCTTTTTTTGTAATATAATGTTATACATTGTGCTCTGTGCCAAACTAGTCTAATGATACATAAGATAAAAGTGGTCATTTAATTTATGAGGCTTTTATAGCGCTTTTCATTGCATAAAGAATCTGAAAGCGTTTTAAAGTAGGGGAAAAAAGACATGGTGCAATGGTGACATATTTGTCATTGAACTTGCATTACAATTACAATACGGCATTACAGTTTTTGTCCGTTTGAAACATGTTAATGGGGATACCTGTAGTACTGTACTGTGCACTGTATTGTGTCCTGTACTGTAGGTCAAACTTTCAGTGAAGAATGAGTGATTTGAAATGTAAAGTGATGTGCTCAAAATTAACCACCTTTATTCTATACCTTGATACGTACATTCAAGAAAACCTTTTAGAAAACTATACAGGCACATTTTTACAATTAAAATATATGCTTTACTGCAATTGTTTCCAACCTGTGGTCTGCGGTACTGCAGTTGATCCGTGAAAAAAATGGTATTGTCACGTCTCTAGTCAGAAGGCATGGACCAAAGCGCATCGTGGTAAGAGTTCATTATAAATCTATTAGCCTAATCTTTCGAACAAAATAACAAAGAGTGAAAACCGAAACAGTCCTGTCAGGTGCAGACACTAAACAGAAAATAACTACCCACAAAACCCAAATGAAAAAGGACAACTTATATATGATCCCCAATCAGAGACAACGATAGACAGCTGCCTCTGATTGGGAACCACACCAACATAGAAATAAAGAAACTAGGTCCTTGGACCTTCACTGGAGGAACCGGGCCGCAGATCATCGCCGGAGAAACCAGACCACCGATCATTGCCAGAGGCTCCAGACTGGGAACCGTCGCTGCGGTCTCCGGACTGGGGACCGCCGCTGCAGGCTCCGGACTGGGGACCGTCGCTGCAGGCTCCTTACCATGGATCGTCACTGGAGGCTCCCGGCCATGGATTATCACTGGAGGATTCGTGCCATGGATCATCACTACAGGCTCCGGGCCATGGATCATCACTAGAGGCTTCTTGACATGGATCATCACTGGAGGCTTAGTGCCATGGATCAAGAAAAAAACATTTTGACGTTGTCCAGCAGGTGGCAGTATTCCTTTTTCCTTTTATGATTTGAATATTGTACCAGGCATGTTATTTCGAAAGCTTCCAAATATGATTTTTTGGAGGCTTCGTGCCATGGATTATCATTGGAGGCTCCGGGCCATGGATTATCATTGGAGGCTTCGTGCCATGGATTTTCACTGGAGGCTTCGTGCCATGGATCATCATTACAGGCTTCGTGCCATGGATCATCACTGGAGGCTCCGGGCCATGGATCATCACTGGAGGCTTCGTGCCATGGATCATCACTGGAGGCTTCGTGCCATGGATTTTCACTGGAGGCTTCGTGCCATGGATCATCACTACAAGCTTCGTGCCATGGATCATCACTGGAGGCTTCGTGCCATGGACCAAGAACACAAACTTTTTTATGTTGTCCAGCAGGTGGCAGTATTCCTTTTTCCTTTTATGATTTGAATATTGTACCAGGCATGTTATTTCGAAAGCTTCCAAATATGATTTTTTTTGGAGGCTTCGTGCCATGGATTATCATTGGAGGCTCCGGGCCATGGATTATCATTGGAGGCTTCGTGCCATGGATCATCATTACAGGCTTCGTGCCATGGATCATCACTGGAGGCTCCGGCCATGGATCATCACTGGAGGCTTCGTGCCATGGATCATCACTGGAGGCTCCGGGCCATGGATCATCACTGGAGGCTCCGGGCCATGGATCATCACTGGAAGCTTCGGGCCATGGATCAAGAAAAAAACATTTTGACGTTGTCCAGCAGGTGGCGGTATTCATTTTTTATTTTATGATTTGAATATTGTACCAGGCATGGTATTTCGAAAGCTTCCAAATATGAATTTTTGGAGGCTTCGTGCCATGGATTATCATTGGAGGCTCCGGGCCATGGATTATCATTGGAGGCTTCGTGCCATGGATTTTCACTGGATGCTTCGTGCCATGGATCATCACTACAGGCTTCGTGCCATGGATCATCACTGGAGGCTCCGTGCCATGGATCATCACTGGAGTCTTCTGACCATGGATCATCACTGAGGCTTCTTACGTGGAGCCAGAACAGGTCTCACCGGACTGAGGAGACGTACTGGAAGCCTGGTGCGTGGAGCTGCCACAGGGCTTACCAGGCTGGGGAGACATACTGGAGGCTTGGTACGTGGAACCGGAACAGGTCTCACCGGACTGGAGAGATGCACTGGAAGCCTGGTGCGTGGAGCAGGCACCGAAAACACTGGGCCATGGAGGCGCACTGGAGGTCTCAAGCATAGAGCTGGCACAACCCGTCCTGGCTGGATGGTTACTCTAGCCTGGCCAATGCGAGGAGCTGGAATATAGCGCACCGGGCTGTGACTGTGCACTGGAGACATGGTGCGCATCACCGCATAACACGGTGCCCGACCAGTCACACGCTCCCCACGGTAAGCACGGGGAGTTGGCTCAAGTCTAAACCCTGTCTCCGCCAATCTCCCCGTGTGCTGTCCCCCCCCAACAAACAAAAAAAATTGGGAGCTGCCTCTCGGGCTTCCGTGCTAGCCGTGACCCCTTGTAAAATTGCTGCCTCCGACTGCTCCCATGGGAGGCGATCCCTCCCAGCCAGGATCTCCTCCCACGTCCAGGATCCTTTCCCATTCAAAATGTCCTCCCACGTCCATTCCTCCTGACCACACTGCTTGGTCTTTTTGTGGTGGGTAGTTCTGTCACGTCTCTCGTCAGAAAGCGCAGCGTGGTAAGTGTTCATGATAAATGTATTACTCAAAACACTCGAACAAAATAACAAAGAGTGAAAACCGAAACAGTCCTGTCAAGTGTAGACACTAAACAGAAAATAACTACCCACAAAACCCAAACGAAAAAGGACAAAGAAACTAGAATGTACTAGTACAACATCCAGGGAAGGTGAGCATACCTCAGTAACTCATGCTGTACTACATCCAGGGAAGGTGAGCATACCTCAGTAACTCATGCTGTACTACATCCAGGGAAGGTGAGCATACCTCAGTAACTCATGCTGTACTACATTCAGGGAAGGTGAGCATACCTCAGTAACTCATGCTGTACTACATCCAGGGAAGGTGAGCATACCTCAGTAACTCATGCTGTACTACATCCAGGGAAGGTGAGCATACCTCACTAACTCATGCTGTACTACATCCAGGGAAGGTGAGCATACCTCAGTAACTCATGCTGTACTACATCCAGGGAAGGTGAGCATACCTCAGTAACTCATACTGTACTACATCCAGGGAAGGTGAGCATACCTCAGTAACTCATGCTGTACTACATCCAGGGAAGGTGAGCATACCTCAGTAACTCATGCTGTACTACATCCAGGGAAGGTGAGCATACCTCAGTAACTCATACTGTACTACATCCAGGGAAGGTGAGCATACCTCAGTAACTCATACTGTACTACATCCAGGGAAGGTGAGCATACCTCAGTAACTCATGCTGTACTACATTCAGGGAAGGTGAGCATACCTCAGTAACTCATATTGTACTACATCCAGGGAAGGTGAGCATACCTCAGTAACTCATGCTGTACTACATCCAGGGAAGGTGAGCATACCTCAGTAACTCATGCTGTACTACATTCAGGGAAGGTGAGCATACCTCAGTAACTCATGCTGTACTACATCCAGGGAAGGTGAGCATACCTCAGTAACTCATACTGTACTACATCCAGGGAAGGTGAGCATACCTCAGTAACTCTGTGTGCACTCTGTGTTCCATGTCTTTGTCCAGGTAAATCCCTCCCCCTTGCTGTACTGTACCTCAGCTATAACTCAGAGAGGGATGTGTCAGCTTTGAATGAAACCTAATCCTTCTTCTCCTTCACTTGCACCCTCGAGGGCTTCGTTTGGCCTGCTCTCTCTCTCGTTCTCTCTTTCTCTCTCCCCCTCTCTCTCTCTCTCTCTCTCTTTCTCTCTGTATGGTGCTCAGGTGTGCTCTTACATTCTGAGACTCCATGTCATTACCGCTCTAATCACAGTCAGGGTCTGGAGCAGGTAAGCGCTGATTCTGGAAGCGTACAGGGAAGACTGCTCATACTGTAAGTACTACTACTGTCTGCGTTATGATATGACAAAGCTACTGTAACGTTGCACCGATCTTATGATACTGATCTGTAATAAGCTTTGAATGGGACATGCGTTTTGTTCTTGAATCATCCCTCTTTTTTATCAGATACTCTATTGGGAAATTGGCTTGAGGCAAATCTGGTGCAGTAGATCACTTATCAAATATAGGTATCCCATAGATCTCAAATATAGGTTTCATACTATTTTCTCCTGAGTTGTTGGCAGTCATTTGGTGTGATGTATTTGAGATAAGACGTCATGTTTCACTGCCTCTTTGAGGGCTTTTGTGGGACATTCATTCGATTCACACTGTTGGAGAAGATCATATGGAAAACCATATTCTGTTTTCATGCAATTAGCGATAACATAATGCCGAGGAAATATGTACATACTTTGTTCTACAGTATACTGTCCATTAAAACCTACGTTATTGCCAACAATCTTTTATATGTGATGTTAAATGACTGCTTGATGTGCATTCAGGCAATGTCAGCTACATTATGTTGGTTAGCTGGCTTTACGTTAAATTCTAGCGACTGTTTTTCACCTGAGATTTGAGTTACTGTATGGATTGGTTCCACGATGCAAGTCGAAGCATAGCCTAAGAGTAAATCCGCATACTATCTCTTGAGGCCCATACATTCCCATTGAGGTTCATTCCTCCCTTGGGGGTTCACTTTTGCAGGGAACAGTGATATACGGCATTGTACATTCCAATGTAGTCCCTTGGGCGTATTATTTTGCTGCCATGCATTGAAAGTCTCCCATTGTGAATTGGCTATACGACCCACGATGTGAGAAAAGTCGCCCATACAATTAGGGAGGCGGTCAAATCAGTCACACCACCAACGGCATTTGCAGCCCAGCTAATATCACATCACCAGAATGATCGGAATATTTCCTGATGAAGCAAATGGCTTCTGTGGTATGTGTAAACTTGACTGTTGCAGCCACGTTGTGTTTACAATACATTGCCTAAACATGTGGTGGTTTAGGATTATTCATTTGATCTTCTCTTCTGGTGTTGAGAATTGTCCTGCGCTGCAGCAAATGCAGATGATTTACATAAATTCACTGAAAACACACACTAACACACAGTTTCATGTGTTAAACAGCATTGCACTTTGCATGTAGCCTACTTTTGTCCAGCTAATAGCCTAATCACCGATCAAGTCAAGTAACCTTTTGGACTAAGCTGCAGGATTATCTTGCTGTTACAATATACAGGTAACTGCCAAAATCAAGGAAACACCAAGATAAAGTGTCTTAATAGGGTGTTGGACCACCACGAGCCAGAACAGCTTCAATGCACCTTGGCATAGATACAAGTGTCTGGGACTCTATTGGAGGGATGTGACACCATTCATCCACGAGTAATTCCATCATTTGGTGTCTCATACTGTAGGTGATCAATTGAGTTGAGATCTGGAGACAGAAATGGCCATGGCATGTGGTTTACATAATGTTCGTGCTCATCAAACCATTCAGTGACCACTCGTGTCCTGTGGATGGGGGCGTTGTCATCCTATATGGGCATAGCCATGATAGCCAAAATAATGGCCTGCCCAGCATGTCTGGACCTATTTATCAGCATGTTGGTGAAACCTTGATTTATCTGTGATAACGTGAATACCCTCACCTACTTGTACTGGTAGAAAGGTCCAGAACATGAACTCTCCACTCTAAGTCTCTGTTTAAAAAAAAAAAACTCTGTTCATTTCAGCAGTTCATGTGTTGTTCAATGTCTGACCTATGACCAAGACCTGACTAATTACATTTTGACAGACCCTCTCCCTCCCTTCTCCTTGACAGTGATAACCACTTTGGCCTGGTTCACTGGACCCTTGTTCATTCTTGGACTAAATAGCACCTCCATTAGAGCATCTCTATTGAGTGTTGCTTCTTTGTCAGGGAAAAGGCTTAATCTGGGTCCAAGTGAACTGAACATGGTGACTCTGTCTTCAAAGTCAAATCAACGTTTATTGGAAATGCTTATGTTTCTAGCTCCAACAGTGCAGTAATATCTAGGAAATATATTGTGTTTTCACACTCTGGGTTGTTTTCTACCACTCAGTAGGTCTGGCAGCCAACGACCTGCAGGATGGTTTCTCTGTTCCTGCTCGTGTGTAAGTCGCATGCACCTTCCTTTGGCACTATTTGAATTGATGACAGGCAAATCACATGTAGCAGAAAAGGGAAAAAACAGATCCTCAGAGCTATTTGTTTCAACAGGGGCAGGATTAAATGGTCTTGTTTTTGGCAGGAAGACTCTCTTTGCCATTATAGTCCATGAGTCCTCTTTTCCACAAGCGTGTGATCACTTGCTGCACACCGATGGAGAATATTTCCACTTGCTGGCACTTGCTTTCTCTAGCGGGAGACATTTTTATTTGCATATTTTCCCTAATATTCAAAATGGTGGATATCATTTCAGTCATGTATGGACAACTTTACTATTGTCAAGTAGAAATGTTGAGTGTTATAAAAAGTGACTTTGGTCGTCTTATGAAGTTGTATTATTTTAGGTTTTTTTATTCGTTTTTATTTCTGTTGAATAAAATATGTATTTTTGTAAAGGCCCCATCAAAGACTGCATGTCTTTAAAACAATTTGTAATTTACTTAAAATGTTTACTTAGAAAATGAAAAGAAGAACATCATCTGGCTTGTGTATGATCACAGTGTCTGGATATAATCAACAGCACACAAGTCTTTAATAATGACCTGTAATGTTTACATATGGACAGCTTACACATACTGTAATTATAGTCAAATCGTCTATCCTTTTGTCTGGTTCACTATGCTGTTCATTTGTGAGCATAGGGTTTAAACCCTTCCAAAACAAATAGCACAATGCTCATAATATTATCTTCCATAATCTAGCTATTATAGTGCAGCCTTGACATCATACTTTTTCATTCGGAATCCTGTCTTACATTTAGTGTTAATCTATCATCTATAAACAAACACGAAACAGATTAAAGCAAAAGAAAAGGATTCAAACATTTTTACTTTCTTGACGCCTCTGACAGTTCAGTTTCTCTGTTCCAGTGCTGGTACCCGGGGCCCTCCTCCAGGAAGACTGTGATGTCAACTCTTGCCACCCCCAGCTGGGGGACCTGATGGTGGGCCGCGCTGCCCAGCTCTCCGCCTCCTCCACCTGTGGACGGAACGGGCCCCAGAACTACTGCATCCTCGGATACCTGGAGGTCAGGACTTAAACCTTGATAGGGGGGCTCTGTGGTGCGCCGTTCTTAAATACAAACTAGAGACGTGGTGTTGAAGGCAGTGTTGTCTGCATATGTTTACCTGTCTTTCTGTACACAGTAGTAATGTCCTAACAGAGATGTTCCACAAACGCAGACAGACAGATTGACAAACGCGTGCAGGTACTATAGCTGTGATCCCACTCAAAAAGACATCAGGCTTGCCAGTACCAGGGTTGAGGAGTAACTGATTACATGTAACCTGATTACAAAAAACTGTAATGTTCATCAGGGAATTTACCAGCAAAAAATACAGTAATCAGATTACAGATACTTTACAAAAGTAGATGATTACTTATTTGATTACTTTTAAATTCAAAAAGGATGTTTGCGAGAAAAAATAAATACATTGATGCCTTAGTTTTCTCTACGAAATGTAGCTCAGCATTGAAAAAGTTTGCAAGTGTAAGTTTATTTCACCTGAGTGAGTCTGACCACAAGTCAGCGACCGCTATGATGACACACCAAATGCGTTTGATGGATCCTTTTTATCTTCTAATGCCTCTTAAAAGGGAAAAAATAATCCAAAAGTAACTATCAGATTTTGAAAAAACGTGGTAACTAGTAACTGTAACTGATTACATTTCGAAAGTAACATACCCAAACCTGGTCATTATTATCTACAGAATTTTAACTTTAAGCCAGACGTTGAAGGTTAGAATAGTATATAAAGTGTTGTTTTAGAACAACTCTCTCCGTTTGATTGACAGCTCTGTGGCTCGCCCTTAAAATGCCTCATACTGCAGACGTGTCTTGATCTGCTACATTTATAGGTCATTACCTGTCTTTTCCCTGAACATGCTCTGGGACTAATTTTTCTGCTCTCACTATGATGATTGCGTGTATAGTCCTCTTGCTTCCCCTTCAATTTTCTGTCTTTTTCACTCTGCCTTTCTCCCTCACTTTCTGTCTCTCCTTCTACTTATCCTTTTCTCTCTCGCAGCTCTTCCCCCTGTTCTCCCTTGACAGGGTGATAGGTATGTGGGGTGTGTTCCTCTTTTGCATGTCATTTTCTAGTTCATTTTGGTTCTTTTATTTGATTCAATTTCTTATTAGTTAGTCAGAACAGATGCATGACAAATGTTGTTCTCTAACTACCGATTGACAGTTGTGAACAACAGTAGAGTCTTAAGGTGCCCTCTGGTTCATACCTTGTCTGACTGAGTTGATTTAATGGGATTAGTCCAGTGTTTGTGAATCCTTGTCCTCACACGCCTACCATCGCAAGGAAGTTCCATACACTTTTGTATGATTTGTGGTCTTATGGCTTTTATAAGTTACGTTTGATTGTAAAATACTGCCTCCTTTTTTTTTGGGGGGGGGGGGGGGGCAGTTAAGAACTAATTGTAGAACAAAAACTGCAACTTAATCGCTCACTCAGTTATTGGAGTTGTTGCCATGACAAACCAATTAGATGTGTAAAACCACTCTTTTATTTTGAGTAACAAAATGAAAAATGTCCCTTTTTGTCTCTCTCAGGATGAGCAGAAGTGTTTCAAATGTGACTCCAGGCAGCCCTACAACCTCTACAACAACCAAAACAGCCACCAGATTGAGAACGTCATCACCACCTTTGGCCCTGAGCGCAAGATGAAGTGGTGGCAGTCTGAGAATGGTGGGTCTCGCTCCAGATGTTGTTTGTATGATAGCCAGGCCAGGGTCAAAAACATAATGTTACTTAAGTGAAAGTATTTGAGGTGAGCTTTAGCCTGAGTACCGACAGGGCGAACTGCATCACTTGAAAGTATTTGACGCATGTATTTAAACCAAATCGGATCATATCAAGAGGTGAGCAAGAATGCTCCAACACCTTAAGAATGGCTCGGCTAGAGCTTACTATACGATGACGGCTATGGGAAATCCCTTTTTAGGGACTTTTGGACTACACCTGATACAAAATACCTTGTCCTTGACACCAGTAAATGTATTCTTACAACATTCACTGATACCACTATCCATCCATAACTGTAGGGGTTCATCAAGTCAGTATCCGGCTGGATCTGGAGACTCTGTTCCAGTTCAGCCATCTTGTCCTCACTTTCAAGGTATCTAACACCCCTTGTCTAAGACCTCTCACAGCCAAACCATAACACAGTGTTCTTAACCATTTTCGCTCTGTCTGCACTGCCACTTCCTGCGGTGTGCTAATATTTCCTTTTGTTGACCTTGAAGAGTTTCCGTCCTGCCGCCATGCTGGTGGAGAGGTCCAAAGACTACGGGTACAGTTGGAAGGTGTTCCGTTACTTTGCTGAGGACTGTGCCTCCCACTTCCCTGGGGTCTCACAGGGGCCGGCTGACAGCACCGATGACGTCGTCTGTGACAGCAGATACTCCGCTTCAGAGCCATCTACTGACGGAGAGGTGATATACACAAACACACACGCGTTCACATTTTGGTCATTTAGCAGACACTTATCTAGAGTGGCTTACACACACACACATGTAAAACGCAATAACCAAACTTATGGCACATATCTGTGATTCCATTGCAGGTGGTGTTGAAGGCTCTAGATCCAAGCTTTGACATAGAGAACCCATATGCTCCCCATATTCAAGGTTAGACACAGCTCCCATACTTTTCATTGCATTATTACCATCGGTGGAACAATGTAGAATTATACATATATTTTAAAAATAAAAACACACACACTTTCACCCATTTGAAATGTTCTCCCCTTCAGAGCAGATCACCTTGACCAACCTGCGGGTCAACTTCACCCATCTGTTCACCCTGGGTGACACCCTACTGGGGCGGAAGAAGAGGAACCCTCAGGAGAAGTACTACTATGCCCTGTACGAAATGGTGGTGCGCGGCAGCTGCTTCTGTAATGGCCATGCCAGCATGTGTATGCCCGTGGATGGCACCCGGGGTGACGTCTTAAATGAGCCTGGCGTGGTGAGAATGGCGCAGAAAGGGAATGTAGCAGTTGTATTGTATCCATAATGGCCACATTGAATCCTGAACAGGTTTTTTTCTTCTTCTTTTTCTTTTGGTTTCTTCGAGTATTGTTTACCGCCGTATATCTCTGATCTTTCTCTCTTAGATTCACGGGCGCTGTGTATGCCAACACAACACTGTGGGCACAAACTGTGAGAGATGCCAGGACTTTTACAACGATGTCCCCTGGAGGCCGGCCGGCCAATCTGACCCACATGTCTGCAGAAGTAATGCACTTTAAATGGGCTATTTACTATTTGACTGGTGTTTATGCATGAATTGACTGGAATTCAAACCCAAGATGCTTATGTGGAAAATAGTATAATTGGGAGTGTATTACATCGTATAAGTATTACATTGGTGTTTGTTTCTTCACTTAGGGTGTAACTGTCACGGTCATTCGGAGACGTGTCACTTCGACATAGACCAGTACCAGGCCAGTGGGGGGGTCAGCGGGGGGGTGTGTGACGGTTGCCGACACGACCGCATGGGTCCCCAGTGTGAACGCTGCCGACCCTATCTCTATCAGGACCCCCAGCTCTCCATGGAAGACCCTCGGGGCTGTATCTGTAAGTCAGCTTCTAGCAGGTTTAGATCTAGATTGGGCTTTTTGGTCTTGGCAAATAATCTGCCAAGGATTTATATGAAGTTGTCCCTGTAAGTCTTGTACTACTCCCATGAAGTGCAGTCAATAGACGCCTGCATTGATGTCATCCTATATGAAGCTGTGCATCGATGACGTCATTCAATCTCTCTCCATCCTGTTCTAACGGTGGATCTCATCGGCTCCCTCTGCTCCAGCATGTGACTGTGACCTGACGGGGTCCCTGGATAACGGCCTGTGTGACCCCGTGTCGGGCCGCTGCGTGTGTAAGGAGAACGTGGCGGGGGACAGGTGTGATCGCTGTAAATTTGGCTTCTACGGGTTCAGCCAGGAGGACCCCACTGGCTGCCAGAGTAAGAATCTTTACCAAGAGCCAGATCTGCTTGACTCATTCTATATCTATGCTGGCCTCCCTGTGGTTCATCCCCTCTCTCTGATTGGTCCTCTGCTTAGGATGCAGGTGTAACTCCCTGGGTAGTGTCCTGACCCCCTACCCATGTGACCAGGTGACAGGCCAGTGTGTATGTCAACGCCTCGCCATGGGACCCCTGTGTGACCAATGTCTGGTAGGATCATGTGTCCATGACAACCAGTGTTGTAGCGATGGAGTTGCTTCTTTCTGCCACATTTATTTTGATTTAGCTCTCACCATAAACTTACTGCCACCAACGACCTGATTGATCTCTCTCACTCTATCTCGCTCTTGCTGTCTCGCTCTCTCTCTCTAGCCAGGTTACTGGGGTCTGGGGAACACTGTACACACCTGCTCAGCTTGTGACTGTGACCATGGAGGAGCCTACAGCAGCACGTGTGTAAAACATCATTGTACAGTACATAATGACTTCTTAAAGTGGCTGTCCAGTGAAAATCTCACAATTTCACTCATATTTTAATTCATTATAGGTCATATTTCATAGAAATCTAGACAGTTACTTCATATATATATATACACTACGGTTCAAAAGTTTGGGGTCACTTAGAAATGTGCTTGTTCTTGAAAGAAAAGCACATTTTTTGTCCATTAAAATAAAATAAAATGTATCAGAAATACAGCGTAGACATTGTTAATGTTGTAAATGACTATTGTAGATGGAAACGGCTGATTTTTAATGGAATATCTACATACATTGGGGCAAAAAAGTATTTAGTCAGCCACCAATTGTGCAAGTTCTCCCACTTAAAGAGATGACAGAGGCCTGTAATTTTCATCATAGGTACACTTCAACTATGACAGACAAAATGAGGGGGAAAAAAACAGAAAATCACAATGTAGGATTTTTAATGAATTTATTTGCAAATTATGGTGGAAAATAAGTATTTGGTCAATAACAAAAGTTTATCTCAATACTTTGTTATATACCCTTTGTTGGCAATGACAGAGGTCAAATGTTTTCTGTACGTCTTCACAAGGTTTTCACACACTGTTGCTGGTATTTTGGCCCATTCCTCCATGCAGATCTCCTCTAGAGCAGTGATGTTTTGGGGCTGTTGCTGGGCAACACAGACTTTCAAATCCCTCCAAAGATTTTCTATGGGGTTGAGATCTGGAGACTGGCTAGGCCACTCCAGGACCTTGAAATGCCTTCGTTGCCCGGGCGGTGTGTTTGGGATCATTGTCATGCTGAAAGACCCAGCCACGTTTCATCTTCAATGCCCTTGCTGATGGAAGGAGGTTTTCACTCAAAATCTCACGATACATGGCCCCATTCATTCTTTCCTTTACACGGATCAGTCGTCCTGGTCCCTTTGCAGAAAAACAGCCCCAAAGCATGATGTTTTCACCCCCATGCTTCACAGTAGGTATGGTGTTCTTTGGATGCAACTCAGCATTCTTTGTCCTCCAAACACGACGAGTTGAGTTTTTACCAAAAAGTTATATTTTGGTTTCATCTGACCATATGACATTCTCCCAATCTTCTTCTGGATCATCCAAATGCTCTCTAGCAAACTTCAGACGGGCCTGGACATGTACTGGCTTAAGCAGGGGGACACGTCTGGCACTACAGGATTTGAGTCCCTGGCGGCGTAGTGTGTTACTGATGGTAGGCTTTGTTACTTTGGTCCCAGCTCTCTGCAGGTCATTCACCCCCCGTGTGGTTCTGGGATTTTTGCTCACCGTTCTTGTGATCATTTTGACCCCACGGGGTGAGATCTTGCGTGGAGCCCCAGATCGAGGGAGATAATCAGTGGTCTTGTATGTCTTCCATTTCCTAATAATTGCTCCCACAGTTGATTTCTTCAAACCAAGCTGCTTACCTATTGCAGATTCAGTCTTCGCAGCCTGGTGCAGGTCTACAATTCTGTTTCTGGTGTCCTTTGACAGCTCTTTGGTCTTGGCCATAGTGGAGTTTGGAGTGTGACTGTTTGAGGTTGTGGACAGGTGTCTTTTATACTGATAACAAGTTCAAACAGGTGCCATTAATACAGGTAACGAGTGGAGGACAGAGAAGTTACAGGTCTGTGAGAGCCAGAAATCTTGCTTGTTTGTAGGTGACCAAATACTTATTTTCTACCATAATTTGCAAATAAATTCATTAAAAATCCTACAATGTGATTTTCTGGATTTTCTTTCTCATTTCGTCTGTCATAGTTGAAGTGTACCTATGATGAAAATTACAGGCCTCTCTCATCTTTTTAAGTGGGAGAACATGCACAATCGGTGGCTGACTAAATACTTTTTTGCCCCGCTGTAGGTGTACAGAGACCCGTTATCAGCAACCATCACTCCTGTGTTCCAATGGCACATTGTTAGCTAATCCAAGTATATAATTTTAAAAGGCTAATTGATCATTAGAAAACCCTTTTTCAATTATGTTAGCAGAGCTGAAAACTGTTGTTCTGATTAAAGAAGCAATAAAACTGTCTTTCTTAAGACTAGTTGAGTATCTGGAGTGTTAGCATTTGTGGGTTCGATGACAGGCTCAAATGGCCAGAAACAAATAACTTTCTTCTGAAACTATTCAGTCTATTCTTGTTCTGAGAAATGAAGGCTATTCCATGCGAGAAATTGCCAAGAAACTGAAGATCTCGTACAACTGTGTACTACTGCCTTCACAGAACAGCGCAAACTGGCTCTAACCAGAATAGAAAGAGGAGTGGGAGGCCCTGGTGCACAACTGAGCAAGAGGACAAGTACATTAGTGTCTAGTTTGAGAAACAGATCCTTCACAAGTCCTCAACTGGCATTTTCATTAAATAGTACCCGCAAAACACCAGTCTCAATGTCAACGGTGAAGAGGCGACTCCGGGATGCTGGCCTTCAAAGACAAGGACATTTATAAGTGACCCCAAACTTTTGAATGGTAGTGTATATATTTTTAAGTCTTGGACAGAGCTGAAAGATGGAGAAGAGTGTGCCGAAATAGCAGTGGGACAGATTTGAACCCATGCTGCAGCAGTACATGTGCACTGGAAGCAGCTGCCTAGACCACTAGAATACCTAGGCCACACTAGACCTTTACTTCACTTAACTGACGTAGCACCTGGTTTTTTTTTCAGTGAGGTGAAACACTCCTCATCAATCCCATCTGTCCTACTCAATACATTTCTATGTAAACATTCTGAACGTTTCACCTCTGAAACAGAATACACCCCAGGCTAAGCATGTTCTGTCTTGCTTCCTTGTCCAACCTGATTGGCTGTATCTCCCTGTCTGTTATGTCCACAGGTGCTCTTCATTGGACGGCCAGTGTCAGTGCCTGCCAAACATGGTGGGCCGGAGCTGTGGTGATCCTGCCCCGGGACATTTCCTGGCTGCTCTAGACTACTACCTGTACGAGGCAGAGAACGCTGCCCCACTGGAGGGAAAAAGCTCCTCCCCTCTGGTGAGGCCTGAGTATGACATTTGACCTCCAGCATTGTGGAAAATGGCTGTGGATGGAAAGCTTCAGTGTCAAACTTTTGATATTGGATTTTGGCAGCAAATCAAAAACACTAAGTTGATGTCTGTGTGTGTTCCTCCCCCAGTTGAAACCCACCGACATGCCTGTGTGTGAGGAATACTACAGACAGCAGGGCTATGACATCAAATATCAAAATGGCCGCTTGGTCCTGACCAGGAGAAGCAAAAGACAAGCCAGGAGGAGAAGACAGGGACAGGTACTAGCAATGGCTCAATACCTTACTTACACAGTACTGGCGTAGTACTAATTAGTAACTAACACTGGGTTTCTTTCCATCAGAGGTCCATTCCCCTGGACCCAGGCTCAGCCCTCCAGATTGTGCCCCGGGAGAGGACACCAGATGTACCAATCACTTGGACTGGCCCAGGATTCGTGCGGGTCCTGGATGGTGCTGGGCTTAGGTTCACTGTGGATAACCTCCCAGCGTCCATCGACTACCATCTAGTCATCCGCTATGAACCAGAGGTGAGGGCAACGATAGCAACTAAAAACAAATCTGAAACCATGGAAACACGCTGTAAGTGTTGATGTGTGTTCGTGTGAAATCATTTCTGTTTTTGAGCTTGTATTTATTGTGCCCTCAAAGTTGGACACTGTGCTTACTTTGGTCTCTGAAGTCGCCAGATGACTGGATGGCCTCTGTGAGCATTGTTCCATTATTGGCTGGTGACGGAGGTTGTCCCACTAGCCCGAAAGGGGAGAAAACCCTCACCATACCTGGGGCTGCCAGGTAAAAGACAACTGCACTCATTAACATAGTATATCACCAATATCAACCTGAGGTCACACCCGAGGTGAATTGTGCAGTATTTACCCCTAAGTCTGATAACATTATGATTGTGTGTTTGTCCCCAGGGTTGCCATTTTGGATACGCCTGTGTGTCTGAACGCGGGAAGAAGATATTATGTGGACATCACTTTTAGGAAGCAGCCCAACTCTAACCCTCAGTCCAGCTCACATACCCTCGTCGACTCAGTGAGAATACCACTTATCATTTCTATCATAATATCATTTGTCATGGGAGATGTAGTCTTCTGAGGTACCCCGGTTAAACCCATGAACTTCCTGTTTCTAGATGGGTCTGATCCCTAAGATGGAGTCTGTGCAGGACTTCTGTTCACAGAGTGAGCTGGACTCGTTCAGAAGATTCCGCTGTTTTGAGTTGGCTGCTGAGCAGGAGACCCTGCCTGATATGTGTTATGGCCTCATTGGAAGCCTGTCGGCTCGCATACACAACGGTGCCATGCGTGAGTAAAGCCTGGCCTACACTAAGCAACATCTCCACGCTATCACAGTGTACACTGTGGGTATATACTCATTCTGGCAACAGAAATCAGCACTTGTTTTCAGCTAGCTCTGAGCTCTGAGCCCTGAGCGAAGGTAAGAGACTTTTAAAAAAGCCAAAGTGTGTATGGGTAATGCCATTACCTGTGTCTCCAGTTTGCAGGTGTAACATCCAGGGTTCTCATGGCCCCTACTGCAGTAAATTCGGAGGGCTCTGTGAGTGCAAGGCCAACGTGGTTGGCCGCTGCTGTGACTCCTGCGCCCCCCTGAACTTCGGCTTCGGCCCCAACGGCTGTGCACGTATGTCACCATGACAACGGCTTCCTATGGTTACATTCTATGGTTACATACCATAATATATATATATACTTGTGTCATGCACTAAACTTCCCGACTTCAACCGCATCTTTATTGATCCATTATCCAAGTATGTAAAATGAAGTGCTAGGGAGTATAGAGGCCATGCCTTGTGTATATATATATATATATATGTATGTATGTGTGTGTATGTGTGTTTGAAAAGATGCTGTGAGGTCTTTGTTGTGTTTTGATTGTGACCAAACCTTTTCCTGAATAAGAGAAGATATTCTCTCTCTCTCCATCCCACCTCCCCTCCTCCAGCCTGTGAGTGTGACCGTCGCGGTGCAGTGGCGGAGCTGTGTGACCAGGTCAGAGGTCAGTGTCCGTGTCGTATGGAGGTGGGCGGGCGACGCTGTGATCGTTGCCTGTCTGGGTACTACGGCTTCCCACTGTGTCGGCCCTGTAAGTGCAACGGCCTGGCTGAACTGTGTGACCAGGACACTGGAGCCTGCCTGGACTGCAGGGAGCACTCCACCGGATACAATTGTGAGAGGTGAAGGCTCTTTCATTAGTTTATTCATTTCCCTATTAGAATCAACCCATATCTATAGCCTGGTTCCATATCTACGTGTGCCGACTCCTCTGATTATCATTCTTTCTACAGTCACATATCTGCCAGTGTGCAGTGCACACAGTGTCAATCAGACTGAACAATGAATGTTGTGTGTTTGGTTGCTCCAGCTGTGTGGAGGGTTACTTTGGTGACCCAGTCTCCAGGGAGCCCTGTAAGCCTTGTCTGTGTCCTGACACTCAGTCCAGTGGACGGTTCTTTGCCAGCACCTGCAACAAGGACCCAGAGTCTGGTAGCCTAACTTGTGACTGCCTGGCTGGACACACAGGTGTGTTTGTGTGTTTCTGCATGTGCACTTTTTTCAACATTTGATGAAAGCTACTGGCTAGTTTGACTGCTCAATACTGACCTTTGAACCACGTTTCCCTCCCCGCCCACATTCCATTCAGGTCTCCGCTGTGATGCCTGCTCCGCTGGTTTCTACGGCGACCTGACCGCGCCGGGCGGCGGCGGCTGCGAAGAGTGTCTCTGTAACAACAACATCGACCCTGCTGACAGTGACGCGTGTGACAGTGTGACGGGCGAGTGTTTGCGTTGCCTCCACAACACCCAGGGACCCCGCTGTCAGAGCTGTAAGCCTGGCTACTATGGAGACGCACTGGCCCAGGACTGCAAAGGTATAGCAGGGACACACAGTATCAAAATCGTCATCAAATCTCATAGCTGTTTGGATATGATATGTGGCTATTTATGTGTGTTTTACGGCCTTTATTTTTGTTTGCGTGTTCCCCAGAGTGCTCCTGTGACCGGCAGGGAACGGATGTGACCCAGTGCCCTCTGGGCAGCCCGTGTTTCTGTGACCCGCTGACGGGTCAGTGCCCGTGTCGGGCGGGCGCGGTGGGCACGCTGTGTGACGAGTGTGCCACCGGCTTCTGGAACATTCAGGGAGAGTCCGGGTGCCAACCGTGCAAATGTGACCCTGCTAACTCCTTCAATAACCACTGTGACAAGGCATGGCCTCTATACTCCCTAGCACTTCATTTTACATACTTGGATAATGGATAAATAAAGATGCGGTTGAAGTCGGGAAGTTTAGGTCATGACACAAGTAATTTTTCCAACAATTGTTTACAGACAGATTATTTCACTTATAATTTCACAATTCCAGTGGGTCAGAAGTTTACATACACTAAGTTGACTGTGCCTTTAAACAGCTTGGAAAATTCAATGCTACCAAATACTAATTGAGTGTATGTAAACTTCTGACATATTATTCTGACATTTCACATTCTTAAAATAAAGTGGTGATCCTAACTGATCTAAGACAGGGAATTTTTACTCTGATTAAATGTCAGCAATTGTGAAAAACTGAGTTTAAATGTATTTGGCTAAGGTGTATGTAAACTTCCGACTTCAACTGTATAGAGTCAGGTCCAAAATGATTGGCAACCTTGTTAAAAACCTCTTTGGGCTGCAATCCCGTTAACGGGATGATATGACAACAGCCAGTGAAAGTGCAGGGCGCCAAATTCAAAACAGCAGAAATCTCATAATTAAAATTCCTCAAACAGACATGTATCTTATACCATTTTAATGGTAATCTTGTTGTTAATCCCACCAGAGTCCGATTTCAAATATGCTTTTCAGCGAAAGCACCACAAACGATTATGTTAGGTCACCACCAAGCCACAGAATAAACACAGCCATTTTTCCAGTCAAAGAGAGGAGTCACAAAAAGCACAAATAGAGATGAATTTTATCACTAACCTTTGATGATCTTCATCAGATGACACTCATAGGACTTCATGTTACACAATACATGTATGTTTTGTTTGATAAAGTTCATATTTATATCCAAAAATCTGAGTTTACATTGGCGCGTTACGTTCACTAGTACCAAAAACGTCCAGTGATTTTGCATAGCCACATCGATTCAACAGAAATACTCATCATAAATGTAGATGATAATACAAGTTATACACATGGAATTATAGATATACCTCTCCTTAATGCAACCGCGGTGTCAGATTTTTAAAAACCTTTACGGAAAAAGCAAACCATGCAATAATCTGAGACGACACTCAGAAATATAATACAATTAGCCGCCATTTTGGAGTCAACATAAACCAGAAATTACATGATAAATATTCCCTTACCTTTGATGATCTTCATCAGAATGCACTCCCAGGAATCCCAGGTCCACAATAAATGCTTGATTTGTTCGATAATGTCAGTTATTCATGTCCAATTAGCTACTTTTGTTAGTTTGTTTGGTACATCTATCCAATCGCTGGTTCTGGTCGACCATTTCTTCGGACAAAAACTTCAAAAAGTTATATTACAGGTCGAAGAAACATTTCAAACTAAGTACAGAATCAATCATTATGATGTTTTTATCATAAATCTTTAATAAAGTTCCAACCTGAGAATTGCTTTGTGTCTTGAGGAGGAACGGAGCGCAGGAAGATATCATGTGCTATGCGTGTGACCAGGAAATGGCTCTCTGCCAGTAAGCTGACTCATTCCCCTCTTATTCAGTCCCACAACACAGTAGAAGCCTTGTTTCTATAGACAGCTGACATCTAGTGGAAGCCCTAGGAAGTGAATCTTCATTCATATCCCAATGTGATTTCAATAGGCAATGGGTTGGAAATATACCAACCTCAGATTTCTCACTTCCTGTTTGGATTTCTTTTCAGGTCTTTGCCTGTCATATGAGTTCTGTTATACTCACAGACATCATTCAAACAGTTTTAGAAACTTCAGAGTATTCTCTATCCAATACTAATAATAATATGCATATATTAGCGACTGAGACTGAGGAGCAGGCCGTTTACTCTGGGCACTTCTCATCCAAGCTACTCAATAGTGCCCCTGCAGCCATAAGAAGTTAAAGATGAGCAAAAAAGACTGCATAAAATAATACTGCAGATACTGAGCTATATTGTATGCTCCACATTGTTTGGGAAAATTATATTTTATAGTATACTAATACAATTGCTCGAAGAAAGATTTTGTTTAAAGGGGAGGTCAAAAATACGATTTTCCTGTGTTTTATATACAGTGTACAAAACATTACGAACACATTCCTAATATTGAATTGCACCACCTTTTGCCCTCAGAACAGCCTCAGTTCATTGGGTCAAGGACTCTACAAGGTTGTGTCAAGTTGGCTGGATGTTCTTTGGATGGTGGACCATTCTTGAAACACACGGGAAACTGTTGAGCGACTGTTGATACCTACTACCATAAACCCGTTCAAAGACATTTAAATATTTTGTCTGGCCTAAATGGCACACACACACAATCCATTTCTCAATTGTCTCAAGGCTTAAAAATCCTTCTTTAACCTGTCTCTGTCCGTTCATCTGCACTGATTTGAAGTGGCATCAATAATGGGATCATACCTGGATTCAACTGGTCAATTCCTGTTGAACATTCATTGTTCCTGTTGTTTACACTCAGTGTATATTTCCACGCTGAGGTTGGAATAATATTGTGAAAATGAAGATAATGCACTTTTAGTGGATGTGCTGTTTGAAAAGACCGCCTGAAATTTCAGTTTGTTTGGCTGGGTGTTTTTTTTCTTCACCAGGTGTTATAAGTTAATAGACCAACAACAGAGATTTCCCCTCCTCTCTGCCAAAAACAGCTAGTTTTCAGGTAACACATCCTTCCCGTTAGGCTCCTCCTCCGGGGTTTGTGGTATATGGCCAATATACCACTTCTAAGGGCTGTATCCAGGCACTCAGCTTTGCGTCGTGCCGAAGAACATCCCTTAGCCGTGGTATATTGGCCATATACCACACCACCTCGTGCCTTATTGCTTAAATATACACTGAGTGTACAAAACATTAGAAACATCCAGGTGAAAGCTATGATCCCTTATTGATGCCACTTGTTAAATCCACTTAAATAATTTTAGATGAAAAGGAGTAGACAGGATAAAGAAGGATTTTTAAGCCTCGAGACAATTGAGACATGGATTGTTTATGTGGGCCATTCAGTGGGTGAATGGGCAAGACAAAATATTTAAGTGCCTTTGAACGGGGTATGGTAGTAGATGCCAGGCGCACCGGTTTGTGTCAAGAACTGCAACGCCACTGGGTTTTTCATGTTCAAGTTTCCCACGTGTAACAAGAATGGTCCACCACCCAAAGAACATCCAGGCAACTTGACACAACTGTGGGAAGCATTGGAGTCAACATGGGCCAGCATCCCTGTGGAATATTTTGACACCTTGAAGAGTCCATACCCCAACAAATTAAGGCTGTTCTGAGGACAAAAGGCAGGGGGTGCAACTTGATACTACGAGTGTTACTATTTTTTTGTATGCTCAGAGTCTATAAAACATAGAGAAATCAAGTTTTTGACTGCACCTCCCCTTTAAACAAAATCCCTTTCTCTGAGCAATTGTATTAGTGTACAATAAAATAACAATAATAAAATGTAGCATACAATATAGCTCAGAATTTGTGTTATTGATTTTATACAGTCTTCT
Organism: Oncorhynchus nerka; assembly: GCF_034236695.1. Classification (NCBI taxonomy): domain Eukaryota; kingdom Metazoa; phylum Chordata; class Actinopteri; order Salmoniformes; family Salmonidae; genus Oncorhynchus; species Oncorhynchus nerka. The sequence continues at coordinate 111,548 of NW_027039962.1, forward strand.
TTGCTCATCTTTATCAGGGTTGCCAATAATTATGGACCTGACAGTGTTCTATACTATTCTATGTCAAAGCATGGTACAATGAGATATGTGTTTGTCTGAACTATATAAGTCTTCATATTTGACTCTTTAGGTGACTGGTCATTGCCAGTGTCGTACTGAGTTTGGAGGAAGACAGTGTGATGAGTGTGGGGAAAATCACTTTGGGAACCCTGACCTGCAGTGTGTTTGTAAGTTGTGGCCGAAAGTGATTATTGATAAATGGCTAAGTATTGGGTCTTTTAGATTCTAGCACCACAAAGAGAGACAATAGTGTTTCACCGTAAAATAATAATGATTGACACTTGTCCCTTCCCTCCTTATCACGTCTGCGTAGCCTGCGATTGTAACATGGAGGGTACCGACCGCCCCGCCTGCAACCCATTGACGGGTGAGTGTCTGTGCCGCATTGGTGTGATGGGCATCTTCTGTGATGAGTGTGCCCCTGGGTATGACCAAGTCTTCCCCGCCTGCCTCCCGTGCCACCCCTGTGCCGTCCTGTGGGCGGACAACGTCACCGACGTCCAACGTGCCGCCCAGAGGATGCGCACCTTCATCCCTCCCCACGGCGAACAGCTGGAGCCTGGACACAGTCGTCAGTTGCAACGAATGCTAGAGATGCACTCCAAGCTGGACTATCTGGGGAACCTGACAGGGAGATCGCTACCTCGGGTGAAAGACGTGGAGAAGCTGTGTGTCATAATCTCGTATGTAAACAGCATTTCTGAATATTGAGCCATGAGGTGAAATGATTTACACTGTACGTTTAGCAGTAATCTTGGAGCTGTACACATTTTTCTTCCTCACAGGAAGCTCAAAGACTCCATAGACCCCAACGCCATCATCGTGGACTCATCATCTCTTCTGAACACTGAGATCGACAACATCCACCACGAGTTCAAGATGCTGTTGGATAACTTAAGGAACAAAATCAGCGAGGCTCCAACACTAGATCTAAAAGAAATGCAGGGTACATAGGGCCATATTGTTTACAAAATAAAATGGAATTCACTGTAACTTCACTGTGTGTAGAGAGCAACTCTATATAATGTAATGTGATCAAATGTAAAGGGTTTCTGATTCGTGTGGACTTTTATTTTGATGCTGATCCAGAGGCCCTGGAGAAGATCCGGAAGCAGCATGCAGACTTCATGGCTGATGAGAAGAAGGTGAAGGAGGCCGAGAGGGCCCTGGAGAACTCCATGGACACACGTCAGGAAATCAAAGACCATCTGTCCAGCTGCAGCATCTTGGGAGACATGGAGGGGCTGGAGAAGAAGGTCAAGGCTCTGAGTGTGGCCAAACTCAACAAAAACGTGAGTGTCCCTTATTGTAGTGCTTGCACTGCATGCATCAATAGAGTGATGCGTTAGCGTGAATGGCAGTCTGTTTCACTTGTTGCCAGCACCATTTTGGTAGTCAGGATATAAACCATGTTACACTCTTTGGCTCCTCCTAGATCTGTGGAGGCCCAGGCGATGAGGAATGCTCCAAATCAGAGTGTGGGGGTGCGCTGTGTCGAGACTTCCTGGGACAGAGAGAATGTGGGGGTCCTACGTGCAAGGGCAGCTTCCCTGTGAGCCACAATGCCACAAAAACAGCTGAGCAAGTAGAGAATGATCTTATCGACCTGCTCCAAAAACTAAAGGACTCCAAGATCAAGGCATGTTCCCAAATACTTATTTCTGCTATAAAATGGAAAAATATATATTTAATACACAATAGTATATGACACAAGCCTCAATCTCTCCTGTTCAGATCAATGAGGCCAAACAGATGACCCAAGGCACTCATGAGCAGGCAAAGGAGCTACAGAAGAAGATCACTGACAGCAAGGAGAAGTTTAAGAGGGAGAAGAATGACACCAAGGACCTCATCAATAGGGTCAAAGACTACCTCACAGGTCAGTGTGATTGTTGGCTGGATATAAGCTTGAACTTTCCATGTAAAGATCCCTTAAAAATGTGATTTGTTGACTTGTCTTGTGTGGCCGACTTCTCTGCCAACAGATGAGATGGTGGCGCCAGAGGACATAGAGAATTTGGTCAAGGTTGTTCTGGCCATCCAGCTGCCGGGCTCTCCGGATGACATCCGCTCCATGATCCAGAACATCCGGGGCGTGCTGACCAACTTCATTGATTTCAAGGAGGATCTGAAAAAACTGAAGGACCAAGCCAAGACAGCCCAGGACCTGCTGGAGAAAGCTCAGGCTATCAGGTTAGCCAGTACCATGTTTTTTATATGCGTAACTGTCACATTGTACAAACCTGCAGGCTAAATGACCATATTTGTACCACGGTTGTCAATTCATTAGGGACAGAACCAGGGGAATTGATGTTACGGATCTCAAGAAAACCATGACGGACACTGAGAATACACAGGACAAGGTCGAGAAAGACCTGGAGAAGGCTAAGGAAAGCAATGGCGTGGCGGACAAGATGATTAAAGAGGTCATTCTCTCTTAACACCTTCCGACTCTCTCTCGCGCTCTCTCTGTCTCTGTCCCTCTACCCATTCCCGCTGGTGCGTATTTGTATTAGTCTAAACATTTACATTTAAGTCATTTAGCAGACGCTCTTATCCAGAGCGACTTTAAACATCCATCAGACTCTTTCTCATAACTTGATCTATTTGTCATGGCCCCCAGATTGAGAAGAAACTGAACAACATAGAGACTAACTTGAACTCTACTAGAACTCCAGAGATGCTGGAGGAGATTGAGGTTCTGAAGAGCAAGACCGAGATGAACAGAGAGCAGGTGGAGCAGGCCAAAGCTGATGCAGATGCAGCCATAGGTGCCACTACTGACGCAGAGAAGGTACGTTGTCTCCACTTGATAACCACTACTCACTTACCACTTTGGTGCAATGTCGTGATAGTGTGAGTATAATGTTAAATAGGTATGGGTTTTTGTTTTCCTCTGACTTATTTGCCAGGGGCTTGACAAGGTGACTGCGCTGTTTGATAGGCTAAAGACGGGAAACACAAACCAGACCAATAATGAAGCGGCCAACGAACGCCTGAAGAACATTACTGTGGAGGCAGAGAAAGTTGCAAAAGACGTCCAAGAAAAAATTCAACAAATTGACGGTAAGTCTCAGGACTTTAAAACAGAGCTATCCAACTCCTATCCCGGAGAGCCACGAGGTGTGCAGGCTTTTGTTCCACACCAGCAGTAACACACCTGTTTCAAAGAATTGACTAATCATGGCCTTCATTTTCTCTTTGTTGCTTCAGACTTGGAGAAAAAGATCCAAGACTTCATCAGAAACAAAGAGGACAAGGCCAAGGAGGTTGCCATGTTGCTGGAGATGGTAGAAGCCCTCCAAAAGGAGATTGCTGCGCGTGTGGATGGTTACATTAACTGTACCTCCTAACACCCCCAAGGTGGATCAAGAGATGATTCAGGGTCACAGACATCTGGACCGCTGCGCCACAAAAGGCCCTGCATCTCAGTGCAAGAGGTGTCACTACAGTATCTGGTTCGAATCCAGGCTGCATCACATCCGGCCATGATTGGGAGTCCCATAGGGCGGCGCACAATTGGCCCAGCGTCGTCCGGGTTTGCCCGGGATAGGCCGTCATTGTAATGAAGAACTTGTTCTTAACTGACTTCCCTAGTTAAATAAAGGTTAAATAAAATAAAATAAAAAGCTCTTGAGTTTTGCGGCTGAATTTGAGAGTGTAGTTCTCCTAATGCTCCACAGGGAGGCGTTTGGTGATCATGAAACTGACAGTTGAGAGAGAAGGCTCTTGTGTGCTCGTTCTTTACTTTATCTTGTAATATGCATTATTATTTTACCAACCTGACCTACTTATCTGCTTACATGGTCTAATGTGAAAAAAGGAGGAAAGCTTTCTTGCTGACCTTTTTCAGGTTATTCTACCTCTACATTCTACCTCTACTCTGCATCTACATTCTTTCCAATCATTTTGTAATTGACGTGTAAAATCCCAGATGTCAGTTGCATTAAGCCCCCACATCCAATTTAAGACCCCCCCCCCCCCCTTCTCGGTTTTACTCTCTCTACCTCTCTTTTACTCCCTCTACCTATTTCTCTCTCTACCTCTTTCCAGGTCATTGACCATGCTTTGTGGTGAGGAGAACACACCACTTACTACTAATGTCATTTCCATCCAGCTGTTAATGGCTAACTGCCATGCTTGTTTTGCTTCAGTAAGACTCTGTGCTCTATACAATTGACCTGAGTTAGCAGCCTTTATTGCCAGGTTCTAGATCTGTATATGCTTTAGCCAACTCTTCTGACTGTCAGACAAACAACACGACAGAGAGGAGTTGGCTAAGAAAGCATAAACAGATCTCGAGCCAGGCTACAGTATTTACATAGTAGCATTGAATTATACGTTTCTCCCAAAAGTCAAATGAAGTTGCAGAATGTGGGTATGAAATAAAAACCCGGTACCTCACAGGTAGAAATGATATGGCTTTTCATCAAAGTAAACGGTGGACATGGACGGAATGCGTATCAACAATCGCTAGGGCTCTTGTTTGCTCAAATCCTAGTGAGTGGTGAGTTCCATCCCATTCCTCCCAGGACACAGTCAGTCCACTCACCCCCAGGAATGTGTCACAGACTGGGGTCCGAATCCCATCCCTGCCCCCTGGTGTTTTTAGACGGGAGGAATTCACAGACCACTGATTGCGCTGCCTGATTGAAGGTTGCCACTGGTTCGTGTGATGCAACTAATTACAGAGGAGGGCGGTGGTTATTTGAGAACCTTTTAAACCTTTTGAGGCTTTTTAGTTGCGTTTGTCTGTTCTTGAATGGACAGATTGTGCTATGTTTAGCCCGTCAGTGGTATTTCTTACCATGGATTATTAGGAATGATTTCAGAATGAGAGATTGCGTTCACTGTATTAGTGTCATTTAACGAAGGCCTACATTTATTTTTTGCACATGAGACCCCTTTTCTGTGTTGCAAGACTAGTCGCATGTCCCTTCAGGTATCATACGTCCTTGTTATTTTCAGCAGTAAAACAAGGAATGGTTCATGAATACCACAAGTATGTTTTCAAAGCCATGTGATGCGGTCAATCAGTTCTTTCTTTCTTTAATGTGCCTAGTGGATGTGAACATGGTCTACTTTCTTTGACTCAAAAATCTTATTGAATCTGTTCCCACAGTCCCCCTCTGTCTTCTCACAGGTAATTGAATTAGGACATCTGGCCTGTTTCTTCTCCAGCCCTCTGAGCTTTTGCAGCAACATACTGTGTTATATAATTATGGTGGTAGGTTATTCACCGTAGGTGATAGTTCAGTCTTTGGTGCTAGCCTGTCATTACCAACAACCGTACAGGAAAGTTACAAGGGAAAACGTTACAATTTGAGATTCAATGGACAGCTCCAATAACAGGGTGGGACATGTGGTGGTGGTACATGTGGTGGTGGCGGTGGTACATGCAGTTGCGGTGGTGGTACATGTGGTGGTGGTGGCACATGTGGTGGTGGTGGTACATGTGGTGGTGGTGGTGGTGGTACATGTGGTGGTGGCACATACTTTTGAGTTCTGCTTGGTGGAGGGGAAACTCACTGTTCAAGGCTCTCTTTGCCTTATTTCCCTCCAGTATAGTAAATTAGTGGCATGGCTTCAGTACCTAGATGTACCCCCTGGTTTACCTGTGCCTAGGGACATAGGGTAGCTTCCTGCCTTGGTGGAGTAATGTCCTTTGTTCTAGATGAGTAGGTATAGATGGGGGTTCATATCTAAGAGAGGACCATTTCACAATCCCATAAGGTGTGTGTGTGTGTGTGTGTGTGTGTGTGTGTTTTGAAAGCTCTCTCAATGTGTGCAGAGTGAGATGCTGTCAGCATGATCATTTCTGCTCCAAATAATACGCCACATTTGCAGCTAGGCCTAATGATTTAACTCCTATGTAATTAGTAGTTAAACATATCTTACAAGTTGATGAGCACATGGAGCTTGGTGGTTTTTACTTTATTGACTGAACTGGAATTATTGAATAGGGGGAGGGCTAGTTGCTGTGCGCATGCTTGAGGAGAGGGGAAGAAAAAAACTCGGTTTGTTCAGTGGCGACAAGAAAAAAGGTGAGGCGCAAAACTATACTATAAGGAACCACACACAGTCCCACTGAGAGGACCCGCAACAGAAGAGGTGGAAATATCAACAAAAATGTTTATATTTCTAATTGCGACCATGCTATGTAAGTTAAATTATTTTCAAATGTTTTCTCAAGAACGCATGGCCAACATTGAGTCAACTGAAAGAGCATAATAACGTTGCAAGTAATTCATAAAATACTGTATATTCCTATAAGGACTGTAGTTCTTATAAGGTTTGAATAGTAAACGCGTCATAATTTGATTAAATGTTATTGTGGAGTGGTTTGGCTTTTTTGTTTTACTGTGAACCATCTTGTTCTTGTTTTCAACTCCGCACGAGACATTTAAAGAACTTAGCGCATGTGACATTAATATAGGCTAAATAAAAGGCTCATAGGCTTGTGTTTTCAACGACAAAAACTGTTTTATTATGTAGACCTAGCATAGGGACACCATTCTGAGCACGTTAAGAGAGTGGGCTAATGTAGCCTATTCCTATACTTTCATTCGATATATTTGATAATAAAACAACACTCAAACAACCCTGCCTGAATAAATTCCATTGTTCAAATCTGCCTCCTCTTTGCATAGCCGCAGGGTCGTGCGTCCTTGCCCAGGTAGCCATACCCGAGTTCAGCGATGTATGCACGGAGGGGAGCTGCTACCCGGCTACCGGAGACCTTCTCATTGGCAGAGCACACCAACTCTCCACCAACTCCACATGTGGCCTCCACCGGCCCGAGCCGTTCTGTATCGTCAGTCATTTACAGGTAAATGTGTCTGGCACAATAAAGAACGCATTTGAACTAGGTCCAATATGTTATTATAGGCCTATAAAAGTAATTATCTCTGGGCTTTTAATCATACTCATATTGTTATGACAAGTTGGCAACAGTTAAAACCTAATACAGTAAGACTCACGGTGGTGCTGTTATCAAAAGGCTCCGTTATTGTTACAGTGGCACCAGCGCGTTATGTAAAGTTAGCTTGGCTAGTAGCTACCATATTCATCATAAGCAAGCTCTCTGATTTGTGGCAGTGGTGCCTGGAGAAGTGGGTATACTCATAAGCAGTGGTGCCTGGAGAAGTGGGTATACTCATAAGCAGTGGTGCCTGGAGAAGTGGGTATACTCATAAGCAGTGGTGCCTGGAGAAGTGGGTAATCTTGCCAACATTTCCCGGGAAGGCCAGGTGGAATGTTTTTAATAAGAAACAGTGGCCTACTATTTAAAATAACAAATGTTGCTGTCAACTGAGTCAAATTCACAGGTTTCAGATGTATTTTATTGTATTAGCTTTTCGCTCTCAGTCGCACTTTTGAACAGAAAAACAACAAATAGGATGTTCTAAGTCCACTACCATTCCTAATCCACATCAGGGGACCACTTTTGAGGTCTAGGGGGAATGGTGTAGTTAACCTTTAATTCAAGTGTGCACGCACCTAGTACTGTTGTTTGGTTAGCGTTTCTGTAGTGCAAGAGATGGAGTTTGCTAAACAAATGGCCACTGGATGCAAATAATCATTATATAATTCTGCCAGGTTACTTTGTAGGCTACTTTGTAGCTAGTTAACATTTAATTGAGAAGAAGCCTTTCCATCTACCAGAAGACGGTTAGGCCTATCATTAGCGTCTCTATGTTTTTCCTGTTCTTTGATTGTTCGAAACCTGGACATTTTAGTTCATATTATGAGGCATTTCTTACCTTGCTTCAAAGTAGCCTAGATCCCACCATAGAAACACTATATGCCACTATATGCCTATTGGTTTTAAAATTAACTGTCTTTCATTGTCTAGCAGCGAAAGGCATCATCCTAGTCATATTAGCAACCCATTATAGTTGTTGCATCTTTAGATCTCTCTTCTTTCTACATTTCTAACAGATATTTCCGTCTCGGTGCATGGAACCGCTCGCATGTGTTGTATGCATTTTTAGAACAGGCCTACCGCCGTGTACACATTGCTGTGCATAAAACGTGAAAAATGTGGCCATGGATGTGTTTCTTATTTTAAGGTTGAATAAATACTGTTGCATTAGTTTGTAAGAGAGCCTTAACTTTAGGCTATTTACTGTATTACAAAAGTAATATTGAATTGTGTTTAGTTGACAACGCAACCAAATATCAACATTTAAAGGAGAGGAATCTAATGCTTGAATAGTTAAATCTGAGCCTCTGCCTTATATTTATTAACTTATATTTTTGGTTGAGATGAATACATGAATCCAACATATCAGTTATTAATTGGTAGACATACTGGTATTAAAACCAAACTGGCACAGTGGCTCAGATAGAACTACTCAAGCAGAAGAAATCCTACATGTTCTTCAAATGTTGATATTTGGTTGCGTTGACAACCAAACACAATTCGATTTCCAGTTTGTTTACAAATGTATTATTGATATGTTAAATGAATAGGACCAAATCAAACCTTAAATGCACTTTTAAATAAAGTTGGATTTGATTTAGTCATTTTATTTAACTTACACTTTTGGTTGCGATGGAGACATGAATCCAACATATTAATTATTAACTTGAAGATTACATTTTAAATCAACCAAAGCTTGAAAACCAGGGGAGGCAGCCTAGTGGTTAGAGCGTTGGGCTAGTAACTGAAAGGTTGCTGGATCTAATCCCTGAGCTAACGAGGTAAAAATCTGTCCTTCTGCCCCTGAACAAGGCAGTTAACTCTCCGTTCCCCGGTAGGCCATCATTGTAAATAAGAATTTGTTCTTAACGGACTTGCCTGCTTAAATAAAGGTTCAATTGAAATAGGCCTATATGTATTGTCTATTTTTGAATTGAAACAATAGCTGTTGATGACTTTGCAAATGCTATATAGGCCTAAATAGATGATATGTCACTTATAAAGTATTATAAAGCATGGTTACATTTCATTTACTCTGTTAAAGGATCCGCCACTTTTTAAAATTTTTCGCTTAAAATTACATACCGAAATCTAACTGCCTGTAACTCAGTCCCTGAAGCAAGGATATGCATATTCTTGGTACCATTTGAAAGGAAATACTTTGAGGTTTGTGGAAATGTGAAAGGAATGTTGGAGAATATAACACATTAGATCTGGTAAAAGATAATACAAAGAAAAAACAAACCGTTCCTTAGCCGTTCGTTTGTATTTTTTTTGTACCATCTTCTTTGAAATACAAGAGAAAGGCCATAGTCTATTATTACAGTTCAGGTGCAATTTTGTGTATGTGCAACGTTTAGACTGATCCAATGAACCATTGCATTTCTGTTCAAAATGTTGTATCAAGACTGCCCAAATGTGCATAATTTGTTTATTAATAACTTTTCATGTTCAAACTGTGCACTCTCCTCAAACAATATCATGGTATTATTTCACTGTAATAGCTACTGTAAATTGGACAGTGCAGTTGTATTAACAAGAATTTAAGCTATATATATATCCGATATGTCTATGTCCTGGGAAATGTTCTTGTTACCTACAACCTCATGCTAATCGCATTAGCCTACGTTATCTTAACCGTCCCTCGGAAGGGACACCGATCCCGAAGAAGTTTTTAAACCTACCCTTTGGAATGACTTCGATAGCGACAGTAAATCTATTTACTTATTAAGAGATATGGATAATAAATTCATTTTAAAAATGGAAACGCTCTTGCCGTGGTCAATTTGGCATTCAGATGTTATAATAATCACCTTAAGGTTTACAGTCAATCCCTTGTCTGTTGGGGGTGGAATATATCAATGGTGTATATTCAAAATAATCCTTGTGCTTTTATTTTCAATACTTCCTTTCAGATGTTTTCTTTAAACTCCTGCTTTCTCAATGTGAGCGTAGGAGTGGGAGAGATTTTTGGGAGTCGCACAACCCTCTGAGTTGTCTAGACCACTTCCTGCCTCAGTCACACAATCACTCTAGCAGCATTATTGAGGTTCCGACCAACAAAAGAGTTTTGGAATGTCTTCAACGACTTGAAAGTGGCTGTGCTTTTGTTCTCCCTTACATAAAAAAGACAGTCCATACCTTGTTTGAGAAATCATCCTATTTTATCAGCTTTGTAGTTCTAAACCCGCATCGGTCTGTATTATATCCTCCTATATCCAATGTACTACTTGAGAATACTTTCATGACGTGCATCTGTGTAAAGTATGGTATTTACTGAGCATGCTAACATTTTAAGATTGAAATCTAATCCAATACAATTTTTTATAATGTGTGTGACCACTGAAGCACAGAGAAACCAGATTGTGATCCAACAGGATCCTAGAGAAGGTGGAGGTTCCATGTCTTATCAAACACATCTATATGTAGTGGAATTTAAATTCTAGTGTGTGCCTGTGGGCTCAATGTTTCATGGTCCTGATGTATCGATGCTTTAGAATATTGTAAAGTTGTTTCTTCTCAAGTGAAGTGGTAAAAAGACGTTAGAAGGATATCTAGATGGTGCGGAATTTGTACCCTTAAAAGTGTGTGTATACATTCGCAAGCACACACACACACACACACACACACACACACACACACACCACCACACACACTGTGTGTCTTCTGAACATCTGGTGGCCAAATGAAGCGTACATTGTCAGCAGCCTCAGATAAGCATTCGCTGATGAGGCCAGGGCAAGATAGGCTCCTATTTTTAAAGTTGTTAAGGGCCTATTTGGCGCAATCACTCATTTCAGCATCCGTATCTACTCTTGATAAAATAACTCATTTTCATTCACTTCTGTATGAATGGGCTTTGTTTCTTATCTGTCCCCGAGTGAGAGAAATCTGCTTGGCATCACTGGCAGTCTCATCTCTCTCTCTTTCTCCCAACCCCCATGGTCTCTTCAGGATGAGAAGAAATGCTTTTTGTGTGACTCCACCGACGTCTACGTCAAAAGCGTGGTGAACACCACCACCGGCCACCGGGTGGAGAACGTCGTGACCACATTCGCCCCCAACCGCTTGAAAACCTGGTGGCAGTCAGAGAATGGTGAGTTCTCGTGGGGGGGGGGGTGGAGGGCTAGCAGGCAGAGGGGTTCAATTAATGGTGACTCTCTCACTCCCGCCTCTTGGCATATTTTCACCCTCCAATCCCTTAGCTTTAATCAATGCGAGGGAAGACTTCAAAGAGAAAGCAGTAATGGCTGACCTGTCATAAACTTTGGAATAACAGGATGAACCCATTGGGAATGATTAGCTAGGTGGCCGTTGGGATGGCACACTGTGTAATGGATGCTCGTAAGGAAGTTCTCACTTCTTACTAGGCTTGGGCGGTATACCGTATATACATTACAGTTTAAACAATTTTTTGTTGTTGCAGTTTTTCAACACATTTCAATATTTGTGGCTACCTATTTAAATAAATACCTGCTGTCAACTTGTGCAGTACGTTAGGAGATCATGCAGATCGCGTTGATCAGTTCACCTGTCACATTATTTGACATTATGAAGCTCACCGTATTTCCCCAGAACAGTTGAGCCAGTCACGTGTTTGTTTGTAAATTGCACAATGGGAGAAGGCAGGAGCAGGTGAGTCCAGCTGACAGGGGTCGTGTTTTATATTGAAGGTCAACCGTGTTTTTTTTGTTGCTTCAATAGAGTGATCAGGGGCATGCAAGTATAGTTTTCCTTCACAGAAAATACATTAGTGCAACACATTAGGCAGAAAATAGCTTAATTTTCATCAGATGACAACAGAACTGCAATGCTATGATGCAATGCATCATATAGTGTTAGCTTTCTGCCGTGTTTGAGAAGTCAAAGCACTTCGGATGAGGTATCTGTACTGCTGCCGCTGCTGTCTTGATTTCCTTGCGTTATTTCTCCTCTCCGTTCTCGGCTCGCCTGCCTCTTCTCTGAGCACTTGGCCTTTAATGATTACTCAGAGGCCACCAGCATTGAAATCATCCACAACTTTAAATGGGCAGTGCGTTCAAAAAGGTCATTTCCCTATATTTGACAGATATTTCCACGGCTATAAGGTTGAAATAATAGAGTGACATTTAGAGAATTATGATAATACCAGGCGATATCAGTTAATAGACCAATAATAATCACTCAGACGACTCCCATACAGTTCTTACAAAATTCTTGCTTGAGAAATTGCTTTTTGCTAAAAAAAGAAGAAGCTTTTTGTTACTTTTTGAAAAATGTAATTGAAAACAATCACAGGAAGGTAATTGTGACCCAGAAATGATTTGATATTGAAATAAAAACAGCTGCATTGGACCTTTTTTTTAAAATAAGAATTTTGATATCCCAAGTACACCTTGCCTTCAAAGAGTTAACTCCCAAAATAGTGCTGCAAGGATATTGGATCCAGAAAGTCATCTGATAGGAGTTTGGGGAGATTTTGGTGGAGGAATAGCGGCCAACTCCACCGATGGGGGTTGGAAAAGAAGCAGGGAATTTTCATTCATAATCCAGACATTACCGTACTAGATCCGCTCCGACACTGGCAGTGTATGACCCAGACCAAAACACAACCTCTTACGTACATAAGCACAGAAAAGGTTTCCCCCAAACCCTCTGTAAAACTGACACTCAACAATCGTTGCTAGAAAGCGTATTATTACTTCTTAGTTGCCTTATGTTGTTGTAATGCAAACATGATTTATAGTCTGTTGGAATACGTGGTGGCTTGTTGTTGCTCTTGTTGCTACTCATTAAACATAGCCGCTTGACATTAGTTTTACCAAAGAAATGGGGACATTTGGAACAGCTATGTTGTTATTTGCTGTTTAACTGCCCAGTGGTTATGCTTAAAACACACCGCGTCATTTTGTGGCAAAGAAAATGGATGTCAGGAATCAGAAGGGCAGCCGTGAGATTGATATCATAGAATGGAACCAATCGTGATTAGACTATGGAGGGAGAGAGTCGAAGAGTTAATGCAAGTGTTCCGGTCCAGAGGAAGCACTGGGAAGAGTGGATAAGTGCCGTGTAGTGTTAAGCATTCCAGATTGTGTTATGCTTGGCTCAAGTGGAACCCTGTAAACTCATTTTTTTGGTTTTTCTTTCTCCTTCCTCTCTCCACCCGTTTCACCCTCTCTGACTTCATAACTTTTTGTAATTCTATCCTTCACTTGCCTTTTGACCCTTTCTCTTTCCTGGCCCCTCTATCTCTCCCTCCCCTTTTCCATTTTTGGCCACCTCTTTTTTTAAATGTCCCTCTCTCCTTTTCCTCTCTGTCTCTTTTCCCCCCTCTTCCTCTTTTTCTCCGCAGGCCTTGAGAAAGTGACCATCCAGCTGAACTTGGAGGCGGAGTTTCATTTCACCCACCTCATCATGACCTTCAAGGTAACCAATGGAGATGCTGGGTCAGAGGGCTCGCTGTGGGGGAGCATGGGTAATGTGTAAGGG
>NW_027039963.1:0-25521 GCF_034236695.1 Oncorhynchus nerka
GCCTCTTCACTGTTGACATTGAGACTGATAAACTTGGATTAGCTAACACAATATTTCTCCCATTCTTCTCTGCAGATCCTTCTCTGCAGGTCTCTCGATCCTGACTAGTCACCCAGTCACTGAAGATTGATGAGGAAAACATTTAATTGAATCCATTTTAGAATAAGGCTGTAACGTAACAAAATGTGGAAAAAGGGAAGGAGTCTGAATACTTTCCTAATGCGCTGTATAATGATGAAAAAAGAAAACTGGACACAGGAATGTTCTTGCAAAGTTCCCATAAAACGTGTCTAGAACATTACTATTGAATATTGGTAACATTATTGGTACATGGTAACCACGTTCTGGGTAAGCTCTGTTTGACATTAAGGGAATGTTCTCTTGGAAACAGTTATTGCACATCACTGGAACATTCCTATGAAAACGTTAGATATTACCCAATAACGCTTAAGCGAACGTTCAGTTGTGGGAACATTTGGGAACATTTGTTTTAAGCTAGGTAGAGAGGACATGAGTGATCAAGGAAATAATAATTGAGAAAGACCCACACCCATTCTTAATATCTGACCTCTAACTTTCACAGAGAGGCGAGAGCTAAAGGGGTGGAGCTGCGGTGGTGGCAGCCGCGTCACCACGGTGTGGGACATGACCAGTGGGCGCTGGACCATGTGGAAGTAGTTCTGTGAGTATCTCCAACCATCCTAGTAACCCCTGGTTCCTCATTCCCCAAACAATCCCCCAGGCTGTTCTCAAAACCGCCCCGTTTTTGGCTCAATCTGCCAGTCTGTCGTGTTCCTAATTTTTTGTACACTCAAGTGTAATTCATATGAAATGCTAGGAATTGCAATTCAAGCAAGCATTATACAGTGGGGCAAAAAAGTATTTAGTCAGCCATCAATTGTGCAAGTTCTCCCACTTAAAAAGATAAGAGAGGCCTGTAATTTTCATCATAGGTACACTTCAACTATGACAGACAAAATGAGAGAAAAAAAATCCAGAAAATCACATTGTAGGATTTTTAATGAATTTATTTGCAAATTATGGTGGAAAATAAGTATTTGGTCAATAACAAAAGTTTATCTCCATACTTTATTATATACCCTTTGTTGGCAATGACAGAGGTCAAACGTTTTCTGTAAGTCTTCACAAGGTTTTCACACACTGTTGCTGGTATTTTGGCCCATTCCTCCATGCAGATCTCTTCTAGAGCAGTGATGTTGTGGGGCTGTTGCTGGGCAACACAGACTTTCAACTCCCTCCAAAGATTTTCTATGGGGTTGAGATCTGGAGACTGGCTAGGTCACTCCAGGACCTTGAAATGCTTCTTACGAAGCCACTCCTTTGTTGCCCGGGCGGTGTGTTTGGGATCATTGTCATGCTGAAAGACCCAGCCACGTTTCATCTTCAATGCCCTTGCTGATGGTAGGCTTTGTTAATTTGGTCCCAGCTCTCTGCAGGTCATTCACTAGGTCCCCCCGTGTGGTTCTGGGATTTTTGCTCACCGTTCTTGTGATCATTTTGACCCCACGGAGTGAGATCTTGCATGGAGCCCCAGATCGAGGGAGATTATCAGTGGTCTTGTATGTCTTCCAATTCCTAATAATTGCTCCCACAGTTGATTTCCTCAAACCAAGCTGCTTACCTATTGCAGATTCAGTCTTCCCAGCCTGGTGCAGGTCTACAATTTTGTTTCTGGTGTCCTTTGACAGCTCTTTGGTCTTGGCCATTGTGGAGTTTGGAGTGTGACTGTTTGAGGTTGTGGACAGGTGCCTTTTATACTGATAACAAGTTCAAACAGGTGCCATTAATACAGGTAACGAGTGGAGTTACAGGTCTGTGAGAGCCAGAAATCTTGCTGACTAAATACTTATTTTCCACCATAATTTGCAAATAAATTCATTAAAAATCCTACAATGTGATTTTCTGGATTTTTTCTTCTCATTTTGTCTGTCATAGTTGAAGTGTACCTATGATGAGAATTACAGGCCTCTCTCATATTTTTAAGTGGGAGAACTTGCACAATTGGTGGCTGACTAAATACTATTTTGCCCCACTGTACATTACAATTTGTACAATATGTTACGAATTTGCTAAATGTATGATATGTTATGAATTCCCATTTTTTGTGGCTAACGTTAGCTAGGTGGTTAGGTGTCTAACGCTAAGTCTAGGCGTTAAGGTCAGTGTTAAGGTTGGGAGTTAGGTTCAAATGTGAAGGTTAGGGTTAGCGGAAGGGTTAGCTAACATGCTAAGTAGTTGCAAAGTAGCTCAAATGTAGTAAGTAGTTGCTAATTAGCTAAAATTGTCCATGATGAGATTTGAACATGCAACCTTTGGGTTGCAAGACATTCGTGTTATATGGCTACCCATCCACCCTGACCAACCACCCTACGTTAGTTTTTGCCATAAGTAACCTTCTGTCTCACGAAACCATAACAATCGTAACACATTGAGTGTCGGATTTGCTTTTGCTATGTTACGTCTAGTCTATGAGACCAGGCTGCATAAGATGCTATTGAATGTCATTAAGTGGCCAATACATTGCAAATGTTTCACATAAGTGACAGAATGTGTATGTATAGGCTTGATGCCCACAATGTTGTTCACTAAGTTGGTCCTGTCAGTGCTGGTGTCGTGAGTTGGGAAACAACAAATACCCAATATAGTACAAATATTCACTGTTTAGGTTTATATGATATCTGTCTTACGTCACGGCAAAGCACACACATACAGTACACAGTACACACAGTCCTTACATGAGCTGTCTCTGGTTTCGTTTGGCCTTGACCTGCACTCCTCCACTCCTACTCTCCCACTCCCATGGCTGGTTTTCAACATTCAACAACAGTGTCTGCTGAACAGAATAACTGTACGCGATCCTCACACTTCTCTCTTTTATTTCTGTCTCTCTGTCTCCCACCACCACCCCTCACACTCCTCTCCTCCTTTTCAATTGTTTCTTTCGTCATCCCGTGCCTCTCCTCCCTGGCCTCACAATCACGAACATGTGTGACCATACTCCTCCTTTTCCTCCTCCTCTACCTCCTCCCCTTCCAACGCTTCTTCCTCTGCCTGCGCTTATGCTTTTCTGCTACCTCATGTCTTATCATGGCTCCATCTCCTCCTTCCTCTTCCTTCCAATATCCCTTTTTCCTATTACTCCCTCTCTCGTTCTCTCTGGTGCATAATGGACGGATTGGTCCTCTCTTTCTCTTTCTCTCCTCCATTTCCATCTGTTATTGTCTATCTATCGCTCTCTCTTTCTCTCTACATCCTTGGTCCCTTTTGCTTCTCTCTCACTCCCCTATTCCTTCTTTTCTCTCTTGCTCTACCTCTCTCTGCATACTTCCTGCTCCCTCTTTCTTTCTCTACCCACCCCTCTCTCTCCCTCCTCCCTGGCCCCCTTCGCCTCCCCAGGCGGCCGGGGTTCCTGCCCCCCCAGACCTTTCTGCGAGCCTGCAGCAACCCCCTCCACCCCCTCCTCCCCTCTCGCGCTCTAACCTCTGCTCTCTCCTGTATTCTGCTCCCTGTGGCATTGCTGTAGAGTCAGGTAAGTCTTCCGCCTCTCCCCTCCTGTGATACCCCCTCACCTTTCAGCTACACCCCTGACCCTCTTTTCTGTCAGCATCTCCTTCACCTTAATCCCCCACCCCACCTCCATAGAGGCACGCTCACTATCATAACCCAGGTTCAGGCTCTTTCGAGTCCCATCCATGACACACAGACAGAGCTACAGTTCAGACAATACCGATAAATAATTTGAGGAAGCAGGTCTCTCAAAATGTAAAATATATAGCTTTTCTGAAGACCTCAATTGGTCTGCTTCATTGTTTATGTGTATTTGTGTGATATAATGCATCACTATATCAATGTCTGTTGCGCTCTTGCAGCCGTTGTGTTTTAAGTATGGCGTTTGTTTAATGTGGTTACATGTGTGCAGATCCTAGACACGTAGCACACTGTGAGGATGACACTGCCACACACAAGTTACACAGTTCAGGCACTGTAATATGGGTAACACACTTACCTCTTCATTCTAACCTGAACATCTAACATCATTATATTAATTAAACCCAACACACACTAGAATATAGAGCATAATGGCATAACTTCAGATCGTCAGGCACCACTAAAGACCTAAAACTCATCAGCCCCCATCATTATCATCAGAGTAACCTCTTCCATCGAAGTCCTTGCATGGCTTTTTAAATCCACCGTTGCAAAGCTCCCCCCGGTCCATGAACCACAACCTTCTCTGAGTTTGGAGCTCCCGCCATACAGTCCCTCGCTTTTGTTAACAAGATAAAAAGAGAGAAAACAGAAGCGGCCAGACAGACATCCCATTTTAGTTAGCAAAGCACCCCAACACACCCTCACCCCATCCCCGTTTCTGCCACCTTCCGACCTTCAACCACACCCCTCCACCACACACCTCCCGACCCCCCAGAGGCCACTGGATGCACTCCAGGCTTACTGGCACCTCCCGCTGGACAGAAGATGAAATGACAGGCTAAGCAAGAAGCGCGATCTTCAATCACAGCTTCTTTTTATGTCTAATTACCTTCTCTTTCAATGTATCTCCTCCCTCCCTCAATCCCCTGCACCTTTATTACTTTGATTTGTTTTTCCAAGTGATATGATGGCTGTTACTCAACGAACTCTGACCTCAAACACTCTCCTTCCTTAGATCCTTAGAACCGTGGTCAGAGTTAGAAAACCCCAGAATCTCGACCACATCTGTAGCTAATGTCTGTGACCGTGTCTGTAGCTCTCTAGCTAGTCTTGTGTCCTCTAGTTTTGTGTTGTTCAATGTCTTGTCCTGTTGACCTGTCTGCTTATGATACTGCCATTGAGAACATGTCAATACATACAATATTGTTAATCTATAAGATGATGGTCACATACACATTTCAATATTCAGTAAGTAATGCACATCTTTAAAAAAACAGTCCACCTTCCGCTAAATAGAATATCGTTTTTGAATGTTAGAGGTTATGTGTGAAACCCAATTGAAAATGCCAGCATGGATCTAGAAGTGTGTGAGCTTGCATATGAGAGTGTATGTGTGTACATGAAAGAGGGTGTCTGCATGAGTGAGTGTGTGGATACTGTTAATACCACTTCCTGGTCACTAATGGTCTCCCTCCTCTCTTCCTCTCTTCTTCCCACTCTCTCTCTCTCCTCTCTCTCACTGTCTTTGACTCCCTACAGCACTCGTAAACAAAACTACATGATGAACTTTGCCAGACAGACCGGCCTACGCCACTACTACAGCCGGAAGAGGCGGGCACTGCTACAACATCGTGCCTAACCTCTGAGAAGAGGATTCATCCTATGACCTGCCAATCACACATTTGACCTACCAACCAACCACATTCCTTTCTCCATATCACCCTGTTGAGTCCCACCCACCAGCAAATGGATTCCAGTCAGCCTTGGACTACACTCCCTCCCTCTCCAACCTTCCAATCCCCACTCTGCCAGACATGGGCCCATCCCATCAGTGTATGCTGTAGCCAGTCAGAAGCCTTCCCCACCCCCATATGATGGGAAGGAAGGAGACGTGACGGAGCAACAAAGGCAACCATTTTGTTGGCTTTTCATGAACTTTCGGGTTTCTAGTTGTTTTCTAATCGTTGCTGTACATGGTTATTATGATATGATGATTCCCTGTTCCAGTTGCGATATGATGATACCCCCTGGCTTTCCCTGTCACCCCATCCTACCCATCTCCTAGTCCTACTACTACCACACTGTGAAGTTATTCCGAGAAATCAGTAATGACCAGGGAGCATAGAGTTGGAGAGAGCACACTGTCACAGAAGTGATAATGGCAAAGATGGGGAGTGAGCCCCCTTTCCAACTCTATGCCATGGAGCTGGGCTAGCTGGATGCTTCCAAGATCAACGGAGCCGCAGGGAGGAAAATTCCTCTGCTTCGCGCCAGTACCTGAGGAGGAGGATGATGATGATGGAGATGAGGATCATAACAGTGATAAGGATGCTAAAAAAAGTACTGTGTTCTTGCTGTTCTGTTCAGTGTGTCTGTGTTATTTTTGTGATGGTTTGACTGTTGTGTTCCATTCATTCGTTTTTTACTAATTCGTATCGTGCTATTTTTGATTGGATTAGTTTTTTCTTGTTTCCATCTTCTCAGAGGCAGACGGAAGGAAGGAACAAATCGCAAAAGGGGGGAATAAAAGACAGAAAATAGAATATAAAAAAGAAAATAAATTTAAGACTGAACAATTATTTATTTTATTTTATTATTTTTATATATGTTGGTTCCCGAAAATACAGATATTTATGGTAGGCGGTTCTCCACGTAACCTATTTAAAGATGCACTATGCGTGAAATCTGTATGTTATTTTCTAGTGTTAAGTTATCCAGCCTCTCTCAAGGCCATCGGGCTGCAACCCTCCCCCCCCCCCCCCCCCATTCTCTTGTGCTGTTACCCGCATCCCTCTCATTCTCTCTGCTAAATTCTGCTCCCTGGAGATGAGGCTCCATCAGTGTTGTTTCTTGAAGTCGAATGTGTAATGTGGACCCTCTCCCAGCCCTATCTCTCAGTGTAACTCCAGTATAGCAGTCTCCTGTAGATACAGTATATGTATATCCACTATGGGGAGACCCAGCAGCCTTATAAAAGGGAAATAAAGAACTGTCCAAACCTCAGATAGCTGCTTGGTACAGTTTGTGAGTGTGTTAATAGATTATAAAACAACTTTTTACCCACATAACGTCAAAAGGAGACACCACTACGGGTACCGAAATAACTGCAACACTGTGTCCGGCTCTAAAGTAATGATGGTTTCCACTAGTTACCACAGCCACAAAGTTGGCTATACAAATTGGCTATATCATAAAAAGTCAACAGCAACTATAATCACAGCAGGTGTAGCTCATGGTGTAGATCAGGGTTCCCAAATGTTTATTTGTTGGACCTAAGAAATGAGTTTTCAGATCCTCAAAAGTTTCAACAGCTGCACCATCGAGAGCATCCTGACTGTTTGCATCACTGCCTGGTATGGCAACTGCTCGGCCTCCGCCCACAAGGCACGACAGAGGGTAGTGCGTACGGCCCAGTACATCACGAGGGCAAAGCTTCCTGCCATCCAGGACCTCTATACCAGGCGGCATCAGAGGAAGGCCCTAAAAATTGTCAAAGACCCCAGCCACCCTAGTCATATGGCTTCTCTCTGCTAACGCACGGCAAGCAGTATCGGAGCGCCAAGTCTAGGTCCAAGAGACATCTAAACAGCTTCTACCCCCAAGCCATAAGACTCCTGAACATCAAATCAAATGGCTACCCAGACTATTTGCATTGCCCTCCCTCTTTTACACCGCTGCTACTCTCTGTTGTTATCATCTATGCATAGTCACTTTAATAACTCTACCTACATGTACATATTACCTCAACTAACCGGTGCCTCCGCACATTGACTTTGTACCGGTACCCCCTTGTATATAGTCTCGCTATTGTTATTTTACTGCTGCTCTTTAATGTCATATTACTTTTATGTTCTTATATTTATTTGTACTGCATTGTTGGTTAGGGGCTCGTAAGTATGCAATTCACTCTTTTAAAAATTTTTTTATTTCACCTTTATTTAACCAGGTAGGCAAGTTGAGAACAAGTTCTCATTTACAATTGCGACCTGGCCAATATAAAGCAAAGCAGTTCGACACATACAACAACACAGAGTTACACATGGAGTAAAACAAACATACAGTCAAAAATACAGTAGAAAAAAAAGTCTAAATACAATGTGAGCAGATGAGGTGAGATAAGGGAGGTAAAGGCAAAAAAGGCCATGGTGGCGAAGTAAATACAATATAGCAGTGGTGGGCCGTCAGGGCCTTCTCTGCTGGCCTAAACATCATCAGAATATAATAAAAATATATATATTTTCCCACAAATATGTATTAAATTATTCCCCAGTTATACTCTTCATTTCATAGCTTCCCTCTTGGTTGCACTGCTTCCAGCCCCAGGTTGAGATTTGGAGGGCTGGTCTTTATGTTAGATCTTTTATCCAATCATATTCAGCCATCATGTGTTGCCAGGGGTCTAAAATCTGCCCTCAGGCCTTCAGAATCAACAGTGCGGGCGCTTGGAGCTTAAAGTGAATGGAAATGAAAATTTAGTGTCAACCAATCAGCTTTAGAGTTGGCTATTGTACGCCTGCTGGCTGGCTTCAGTGTTACACAGGAGCCAGCTAGCAGGCGTAGTGCGTGCACATCTTTTGATTGGATTACCAATATTGAGAGGCAGGTCCTATATGGGCAGGTCTATGCAGAACCTCAGAACTAGGAAACTGAATTTGATAAAAAAATTAATTTGCGTACTACTAAGCTGTTTTTTCAACCCACAATGGCGGAAGGAGGAGAAGATATTGATTTGGTCGAGGATATAATTATAACGCCATTCTCAAGACAAACTTTTCAAGAAAAGTTAGACATTGTCAGGAGAGGTCGCCCGACGCTACAAAGCCTGTCACAGGCGGGAAAGGGGTCCGTTCGCCACTTTCAAAGTTCCAACTACGAGCGCTATCAATTACTCACAGGCTCCGAGAAGCACTGCAAACTGTACTGCTGGGTATCCCTATTATTTGCAAGTGATCGATTTGGTGTTTGGAGCCACACTGGCTTTGCAAACTTGAGTTGTCTAACCAAGGCAGCAACGAGATACCAAAGTACGGCTGGGCACTTACAAGCAATGGTGCTTTTGAAAACTTTTGGGGACACCCGAGTGGATCTACAGCCAGCTCAACGAACAAGCGCGCAGGGCAACGGGAGCTGCACAATGAAAAGGTATTGTACTCTTCCCCTGCAATTCTCTGAATAAAAATGTAAATTTCAAGGTGACGCAACGCCTGGTTATACTGCGTTTCTGTCTAAATGTATAGTGTCTAGAGCCATGGCATCATAATGATGGTAATAAGAGGTGGATTAATTTGGGTGGGACTGTGTAGGACCTCAATGAAGGCCCAGGCCCCAGGCCCACGGCACGCCACTGCAATATAGCAAGTAAAACACTGGAATGGTAGATTTGCAGTGGAAGAATGTGCAAAGTAGAGATAGAAATAATGGGGTGTAAAGGAGCTAAATAAATAAATACAGTAGGGGAAGGTAGTTGTTTGGGCTAAATTATAGATGGGCTATGTACAGGTGCAGTAATCTGTGAGCTGCTCTGACAGCTGGTACTTAAATCCTGTGAGGGAGATAAGTGTTTCCAGTTTCAGAGATTTTTGTAGTTCGTTCCAGTCAACTGGAAGGAGAGGCAGCCAAAGGAAGAATTGGTTCTGGGGGTGACCAGAGAGATATACAGTGGGGCAAAAAAGTATTTAGTCAGCCACCAATTGTGCAAGTTCTCCCACTTAAAAAGATGAGAGAGGCCTGTAATTTTCATCATAGGTACACTTCAACTATGACAGACAAAATGAGAAGAAACAAATCCAGAAAATCACATTGTATGATTTTAAATTTATTTATCTGCAAATTATGGTGGAAAATCCTAACAATCCATAATTTTGCACGCTCAATTTTTCAGTTTTTGATTTGTTAAAAAAGTTTGAAATATCCAATAAATGTTGTTCCACTTCATGATTGTGTCCCACTTGTTGTTGATTCTTCACAAAAAAATACAGTTTTATATCTTAATGTTTGAAGCCTGAAATGTGGCAAAAGGTCGCAAAGTTCAAGGGGGCCGAATACTTTCGCAAGGCACTGTAGCCTACTAAATACAATTTATTTTTGCAGCCTATCTTAGATATTGGGAATTGTTTATTTAATGTTTAATTCAACAATTGTATTATGTAAATATAATTGAATGTGGCCTGTTAAACTCTTCCAAAGTTCACCAGGCAGAATGTGCAGACTGAAGGTGATCGTGATGAATTTAGGAGGAGTGTTTACACTTTCTCCAGGAGTGGCATTTGATATAAATGTTTGGATGCTTACTCCAGCCCATGAACTTGGACTTGGTTATGCAGCTCTAAAGAATATAAGCAAAGGGATTTGTCAGAGACATGGCAGGAGAATGACAGGCAAATAAATGGAGAGAGTGGCCCATTATTGTCAGGTGACTTGATATGTATAAACAATATTTATTTCCTTGCTCCAGCAAAAGTATTCAAAGTTAATTAAACAGAGTGATAGGAAAACATAACTATACAATGAGACTGTCACATAGGCCTACAGTGTCATAGCTACATGTCTAAACAAAAGACTCTGCTATGCAAGTAACTACGTATTTCAATAGAACGTTTTGATGTCACTGCGACAGCTGTTGATAGCCAGAGCGAATTTACCAGCTACGTCTATCTACTCCAATATCTGAGCACTCTCGTCTGAGTGTGCCAGAGCACAGAATAACTGACAAAATTATGAATGCTCCACACCCGTTAAAAATGGTCGGTGTCGGTAAATGCTGGTAAAAAAAGTAATTAAATTGTTGCCAGCTGCACAGTTACAGTCACCAATGCTCTGGATAACATAAAAACAGCCCAAACAGCTCTGCTATGGCGAGTAAAATGGTCAGAGTGAGCTGTTCTCTCATTTGTTAGCCAGTTAGCTTAGGCGCTTGACTGATGTTGTTAGGTCAGACGGCTTCCGTCTGGTCACTCTACCATAAAAGCCTGATTGGTGGAGTACTGTAGAGATGGTTGTCCTTCTGGAAGGTTCTCCCATCTTCACAGAGGAACTCTAGAGCTATGTCCGAGTGACCATCAGGTTCTTGGTCACCTCCCTGACCAAGACCCATCTCCCCCGATTGCTCAGTTTGGCTGGTCGGCCAGCTCTCGGAAAAGTCTTGGTACTTCCAAACTTCCAAACTTCTTCTGTGTTCTTGGGGAACTTCAATGTTGCAGAAATTCTGTTGCCCTTCCCCAGATCTGTGCCTCAACACAATCCTGTCTCGGAGCTATACTGACAATTCCTTTGACCTCATGTCTTGGTTTTTGCTCTGACATGCACTGTCAACAGTGTGCAGCTTTCCAAATCATGTCCAATCATGAATTTACCACAGTTATAGAAACATCTCAAGGATGATCAATTGGAAACAGGATGCACCTGAGCTCAATTTTGAGTCTCATAGCAAAGGTTCTGAAAACTTATGTAAATAAGGTATCTGTTTTTTAATTCATTTGCAAAAATGTCTAGTGCTGCAGTGATGTGACTCTACAACAGCACCCTCGATTTAGAGGCGGCTTATGGTAGAGAAATGAGCATTCAATTTACTGGCAACAGCACTGATGGACATTCCTTCAGTCAGCATGCCAATTTCACAATTTCTGTGGCATTGTGTTGTGTGGCATTGTGTTATGCTGTTTAATCAGCTTCAGGTGGATGGGTTATATTGGCAAAGGAGAAATGCTCACTAAGAGGGTTGTAAAACACATTTCTGCACAAAATTTGAATGAAATATGCTTTTTGTGCATATGGAACATTTCTGGGATCTTTTATTTAAGCCCATGAAACATGGGACCAACACTTTACATGTTCCGTTTATATTTTTTTCAGTATAGTTTATACCTATTTCATGTCAATGCAAAAAGAGTCACACTATTATGTTAGATAGTTGAACCTCTATACTCACTTGTTGGGGTGATAGCACAGTTATGGAGTTTGTCATTATTGAGGCTCCTTCCTGCTAATATTGCTGTGAGGAGATTTTTTTCATCAGAACTCCTTTTTCCTGATTTAAATTATAGTTATTTTAACACCTCTATATTTCTCTTCTATTAACATTCTAGTAACACCTTCCTCTCATCATTCCAGTAACACCTTCCTCTCAATCAGGGCGCTAGGTAGCCTAGTGGTTAGAGTGTTGGGTCAGTAACCAAAAGGTTGCTAGATTAAATCCCTGAGTTGACAAGGTACAAATCTGCCATTCTGCCCCTGCAGAAGGCAGTTAACCCACTATTTCTAGGCTTTCATTGTAAATAAGAACGTGCTCTTAACTGACTTGCCTAGTTAAATAAAGTTAAAAAATGTTTTATCTCACCCTGGTTTGACCACGAGCCACTGGGAGCAACTGACATACAGAAGAGTGCGCTTTAATTCTAAAGAGAATAGGAGGGTGATTATCTCAATGCAGGTTGTGCATCCCCTCCCTGGCTCCTGCACACACAGAGACCGTAAATGCTGTTGTAACTGTTTTCTTTGACTCCTCTCTCTTTTCCCTTTGTTTGGATTTGTGCTGAGAGAGAACAGAGAGAGAGCGCTGGCCACTTTGGTTTGAATAGAGCTCAGACTGGAGCTGGAGCATGACGTCACACACCCTGCCTCTCAGGTTTCAGCAGCATTTTTACTCCAGGCTGCAACCACACCACGTGGTACGTGGGCAGGGAGCAAGGCACCAGGCATCTTGACAGCTGTGTCGCTTTACTTCCTCACGAGCTCTGTGCCATCGTAGTGCTCTTCACAGGAGACGCTTCCTAGCAACGAACTATCTTTCCACTTGTTATATTTTTTCCTTGAACTCTTCTACACTGCTGTTTCATGCTAGTTCATTATGTAATAGCGATTTTGATGTTGTCATTTTCACGCATTGGCAGTGGTGGAAAAAGTATCAAATTGTCATACTTGATGAAAGTAAAGATACCTTAATATAAAATTACTAAAAGTGAAGGTCACCCAGTAAATAGTAAAATACTATTTGAGTGAAAGTTTAAAAGTATTTGGTTATAGATAAACTTAAGTATCGAACGTAAAAGTTAAAGTATTAGTCATTTCAAAAGCCTTATATTAAGCAATATAAGGCATTTATATTATTATTTTTTATTTACGGATCGCCAGGGGCACACTCCAACACAGACATCATTTACAAATTAAGCATTTGTGTTTAGTTAGTCCGCCGGATCAGAGGGGGAAGGGATGACCAGTGATGTTCTCTTGATAAGTGTGTGAATTGGACCATTTTCTGTCCTGTATTCAAACTGTAACGATTACATTTGGGTGTCAGGGAAAATGTATGGATTAAAAAGTACATTCTTTTATCTAGGAATGTGGTGAAGTAGAAGTTGTTAAAAATATAAATAGTAAAGTAAAGTACAGATACCCCCCCTAAAAAAAACGATGTTTTCTCTCTGTCTAAAGGCGAATATAAGAAAACACTCCAGACCTCTGCAGGTTTGAAAACCTGTTATCTTTGTTTGCGTAGAGTATGCATTATGTTTTGTCGATGTGTTGAATGTTGTTCTCTTGATGTCAGTTGCAAAATGTGTTTAGTTCATTGGTGAATGGCTGTGACTGTTGCTTCTACATTTTGTTTGTATTTTATTACATAGGGATGTCATTATTGTGTCTCAAATGCAAATTAGCAAAGCTGTTATTGCTGTGCCATTTTCAAAATGTTCGACCTACAGTATATTGATGGATAGAGCATATGTTTTCAAGAGCTCTTGGAATACAGGGAAAAGTTTTTCCAGACTGCATTCCAAAGCTTTATGACCTAATCATGATTTATTTTGTTTTTCTCTGTGAAAAGCAGGAAGTTGTCTGTTATTTACTGTCAATTTGGCCATAATTGCAGCATTCGTTTCCCACCCACTCTCTCTATCTATGCCTCAGATCAATGACCTGAAAATTACTTCTCTAATAGTATGGCTGCACCCTCTGTCAATTCAATTCAAGGGGCTTTATTGGCATGGGAAACATATGTAACCATTGCCAAAGCAAGTGAAATAGATAATAAACAAAAGTGAAATAAACAATAAAAATCAACAGTAAACGTGACACTCACAGAAGTTCCAAAATAATAAAGACATTTCAAATGTCAGTTTTGGCCAAAAGTTTTGAGAATGATACAAATATAAATTTTCACAAAGTTTGCTGCTTCAGTGTCTTTAGATAATTTAGTCAGATACTGAAGTATAATTACAAGCGTTTCATAAGTGTCAAAGGCATTTATTGACAATTACATGAAGTTGATGCAAAGAGTCAATATTTGCAGTGTTGACCCTTCTTTTTCAAGACCTCTGCAATCCACCCTGTTTTTGTTTGTCCTCTTTAAGGATTGACCACATTGTTCTCAATGAGATTAAGGTCTGGGGAGTTTTCTGGCCATGGATCCAAAATATCGATGTTTTGTTCCCCGAGCAACTTAGTTATCACTTTTGCCTTATGTCAAGGTTCTCCATCAAGCTGGAAAATGCATTGTTTGTCACCAAACTGTTCCTGGATGGTTGGGAGAAGTTGCTCTCGGAGGATGTGTTGGTATCATTCTTTACTCATGGCTGTATTCTTAGGCAAAATTGTGAGTGAGCCAACTCCCTTGGCTGAGAAGCAACCCCACACATGAATAGTCTCAGGACGCTTTACTGTTGGCACGACACAGGACTGATGGTAGCGCTCACCTTGTCTTCTCCGGACAAGCCTTTATATGGATGCCCGAACAATCGGAAAGGGGATTCATCAGAGAAAATACCCCAGTCCTCAGCAGTCCAATCCCTGTACCCTTTGCAGAAATCAGTCTGTTCCCGACATTTTCCCTGGAGAGAAGTGGCTTCTTTGTTGCCCTTCTTGACACCAGGCCATCCTCCAAAAGTCTTCGCCTCTCTGTGCGTGCAGATGCACTCACACCTTCCTGCTGCCATTCCTGAGCAAGCTCTGTACTGGTGGTGCCCCAATACTGAATACTGAACCCAATACTGAATCAACTTTAGGTGACGGTCCTGGCGCTTGCTGGACTTTCTTGGGCGCCCTGAAGCCTTCTTCAAAACAATTGAACCGCTCTCCTTGAAGTTCTTGATGATCCGATAAATGGTTGATTTAGGTGCAATCTTACTGGCAGCAATATCCTTGCCTGTGAAGCCCTTTTTGTGCAAAGCAATGATGAAGGCATGTGTTTCTTGTAAGTTAACCATGATTGACAGAGGAAGAACAATGATTCCAAGGACTTTGCAATTAATTGCAATTCATCTGATCACTCTTCATAACATTCTGGAGTATATGCAAATTGCCATCATACAAACTGAGGCAGCAGATTTTGTGAAAATTAATATTTGTGTTATTCTCAACTTTTGGCCACGACTGTACAGTGTTGTAATAACGTGAAAATGGTTAAAATTAAAGTACAAAATAGAACATAAATAAACATAAATATGGGTTGTATTTACAATGTTGTTTGTTCTTCACTGGTTGTCCTTTTCTTGTGGCAGCACGTCACAAATCTTGCTTCTGTGATGGCACACTGTGGTATTTCCCCCAGTAGATATGGGAGTTTATCAAACTTTAAAAAATAAAACTCATTGTGGAGCTGTGTAATCTGAGGGAAATATGTGTCTCTAATATGGTCATATATTTGGCAGGAGATTCAGAAGTGCAGCTCAATTTTCACCTCATGTTATGGGCAGTGTGCACATACGGCAGCCTTTCTCAATAACAAGGCTATGCTCACTGAATCTGTACATAGTCAAAGCTTTCCTTACGTTTGAGTCAGTCACAGTGGTCAGGTATTCTGCCACTGAGTACTCTCTGTTTAGGGCCAAATAGCATTATTTGCTCTGTTTTTTGTGAATTCTTTCCAATGTGTCAATTAATTATCTTTTTGTTTTCTCATGATTTGGTTGGGTCTAATTTTGTTGCTGTCCTGGGGCTCTGTGCGGTCTGTTTGTGAACAGAGCACCAGGACCAGCTTGCTTCGGGGACTCTTCTCCAGGTTCATCTCTCTTAAGGTCTTTATTATGGAAGGTTTGGGAGTCGCTTCAGCAAACAATGGCTAGTGGGAAGGTTGCCCGCTTTTTCTGTGGCAAAACCAACTAGGCTCGTAATTTAACAATTTTGCTCATATTTGCATATGGCATACAAGTTTGTTATTAAGGCACATGAATGTTCACATGTTCCAGAAGGCATTTCTGCCAAGGTTTACGTTCAAATGGCTCTCCTGTGAAGAAGTGATACGCAACATGTGCATCGTTTCCTGAAATGAGTCACATATATGTTTACGTGAATATTCATGGTTGGGTGTCGTGACACAGTGGATGCTATGCCCAAATGTAAAGCAAGTCCTGTGCTAAGAATGTTAAACTCTGTGGTAACGTTAACGTTACAGCCATTAACCTCTCTAGGGTATGTGGGACGCTAGTGTCCCATCTGGTCAACATCCAGTGAGGTTGCAGAGCGCCAAATTTAATTACAGAAATTTACAGAATTTTTTTTTACAGAAAAAGAAAACAAAACATATTTTACATAGGTTTAAAGATTAACTTCTTGTTAAACCAACCACAGTGTCATATTTATAAAATGCGTTTTGGCAAAAGCATACCTAGCCCAGAACATACGTAGCCCAGAACATAGCCCAGTTGACAAATTATTACAAACGCTAACCAGCCAAGCAGAGGCTTTACAAAACTCAGAAATAGAGATCAATTTAATCCCTTACCTTTGATGATCTTCATATGGTGGCAATCAGAAGACATTAATTTACTCAATAAATGTTCCTTTTGTTCGATGAAGTCTCTTTGTATCCAAAAACGCGCTAACAAAACAGAGGTTTTCTTCAGTAATCCACAGGCTCAAACTCAGTCAAAACAATCAGACAAAAAATCCAAATTGTATCCGTAAAGTTCATAGAAACATGTCAAACGATATTTATATTCAAACCTCAGGTTGTTTTTTTTTGCCTAAATGATCTATAATATTTCAACAGGACAATAACGTTGTCAATATAAAAGGTAAACAAGAAATGCACATGCGCCTGAAAAAACTCTGTGTCACGTTAGGGTCCACTCGTTCAGACTGGTCTTACTCCCTCATTTATAAGAATACAAGCCTGAAACAATTTCTAAAGACTGTTGACATCTAGTGTAAGGCAAAGGAACTGCAAATGGAGTCCTAAGTCAATGGCTACTGTAATGGCATTGAATAGAAAACTACAAAACCAACCAACTAGCTCTGTCAATCCTTGGGATGTCCCTACTCTAAACCCTAACACTTACCTTAACCATTTTAAATGTCAATGGTGTAGGGATGTCCCAAGGATCCCGAATAGCAAGGACCGTTCACTGAGGAAGTGCTTGCGGCGAGAGGCAGCGCTGTGGCAAGGGTGAATTTGTGATGGATGTTTTTCCTTTCAAGTGACTACCAGAAATTCACTGGCCATATCCCTGGAATCGATAAAACATGGCTAAATACCAAAACATTAAGAACATGTCCTATGTTGTTGTTTTTCAGGCAGCTCAGTCTTCAGAGCTTAAGCCCAGGCATCATAGGAACATTTTTAGATATTGCATCCATCTGTCAATATTCATATTTTGGGATATTTTGCACTTCCATACTTTCATAAAATGTACAAATATATTGGCAATAATGTAAACTATTTCTCAGGACCCTGTCTTTCAAAGATACTTTGTAAAAATTCAAATAACTTCACAGATCCTCATTGTAAAAGGTTTCCCATGCTTGTTCAATGAACCATAAACAATTAATGAACATGCACCTGTGGAATGGCTGTTAAGACATTAAGGCAATTAAGGTCACAGTTTTGAAAACTTAGGACACTGGAGAGGCCTTTCTACTGACTCTGGAAAAACACCAAAAGAAAGATGCCCAGGGTCACTGCTCATCTGCGTGAACGTGCCTTAGGCATGCTGCAAGGAGGCATGAGGAGTGCAGATGTGGCCAGGGCAAGAAATTGCAATGTGAGACGCCTAAGACAGCGCCACAGGGAGGCAGGACGGACAGCTGATCGTCCTCGCAGTGGCAGCCATGTGTAACAGCACCTGCACATGATTGGTACATACGAACATCACACTTGCAGGACAGGTACAGGATGGCAACAACAACTGCCCGAGATACACCAGGAACGCACAATCCCTCCATCAGTGCTCAGACTGTCTGCAATAAGCTGAGAGAGGCTGGACTGAGGGCTTGTAGGTCTGTTGTAAGGCAGGTCCTCACCTGACATCACCGCAAACATCAAACATGGTCTGGGGCGGTGTGTCACAGTATCATTGGACTGAGCTTGTTGTCATTGCAGGCAATCTCAACGCTGTGCGTTACAGGGAAGACATCCTCCTCCCTCATGTGGTACCCTTCCTGCAGGCTCATCCTGACCAGATCCTCCAGCATGGCAATTAGAAGTCGACCAATTAATCGGAATGGCCTATTAATTAGGTGTCACGCCCTGGTCGAAGTATTTTGTGTTTATCTTCATGTATTGGGTCAGGCCAGGGTTTTTGTATGTGGTGTGTATATATTGGGATTGTAGCTAGTTGGGTGATCTAGCAAAGTCTATGGCTGTCTGGAGTGGTTCTCAATCAGAGGCAGGTGTTTATCGTTGTCTCTGATTGGGAACCATATTTAGGCAGCCATCTGCTTTGGGTATTTTGTGGGTTATTGTCTATGTGATGTTGCATGTTTGCACTCAGTTTTGATAGTGGTCACGGTTGTCTTATTATTTTGCAAAAGGACTCATCCGGGATTTGAACCCGGGACCTCTATCACCCTACGCTAGTATCATACCCCTAGACCAATGAGCCCTTGTTGCTTTCTGCAGCAATGACAGTGAAGATATCAATTGACTTGTCCACGGTGCTTGGAACGATTGAACATCATGTGAGTGTTTTGTGCTATACTTGTGAGCATAAGTCTTCCAAACTGCTGACCAGGCTCAGTTCAAATCTTCTGTAGTTCATCTGCTGTGTCTTTCACATTCTGTCTTCAGTTGCGACAGCAAACTGGTGACGAGTGACGAATGAATGAAGAGCCAAATGAGATCAATTAATTCTTTAAAAGAGAAACTGAAACTAAGACTTCAAAAAGAATGGAACAAATTTATTTTGAGTCAAATGACGCAAAGGTACGTGAATCAAAGTAAATGAAAAATACTTATTTTCCACCATAATTTGCAAATAAATTCATTAAAATCCTACAATGTGATTTTCTGGATTTATTTTTCTCATTTTGTCTGTCATAGTTGAAGTGTACCTATGATGAAAATACAGGCCTCTCATCTTTTTAAGTGGGAGAACTTGCACAATTGGTGGCTGACTAAATACTTTTTTGCCCCACTGTATGTACAGTACCAGTCAAAAGATTGGACACCTACTCATTCAAGGGTTTTTCTTTAGTTTTACTATTTTCTACATTGTAGAAAAAAAGATGGCAGAGTGAAGGAAAAGCAGCCAACAAGTGCTCAGCATATGTGGGAACTCTTAAGATTATTGGAAAAGCATTGCAGGTAAAGCTGGTTGAGAGAATGCCAAGAGTGTGCAAAGCTGTCTTCACGGCAAAGGGTACATACTTTGAAGAATCTCAAATATAAATTATATTTGGATTTGTTAACTTTTTTGGTTACTTCTTCCATATGTGTTATTTCATAGTTTTGCTGTCTTCACTATTATTTGACAATGTAGAAAATAGTAAACATAAAGAAAAACCTTTGAATGAGTAGGTGTGTCCAAACATTTGACTGGTACTGTACATGTAGGTAGAGGTAAAGTGACTATGCATAGATAACAAACAGAGTGTAGCAGCAGCTACAGCAGCTAGTACGGGTAGCCATTTGATAAACTGTGCCGTAGTCTTATGGCTAGGGGGTTCAAGCTGTTTAGAAGCCTTTTGGACCTAGACTTGGTGCACTGGTACCGCTTGCCGTGCGGTAGTAGAGAGAACATTCTGTGACTAGGGTGGCTGGAGTCTTTGGTAATTTTTAGGGCCTTCCTCTGACACTGCCTGGTATAGATGTCCTGGATGTACTGGGCCGTACACACTACCTTCTGTAGATCTGAGGACCCATGCCAAATCTTTTCAGTCTCCTGAGGGTGAACAGGCATTGTCGTGCCCTCTTCACAGCCACAACTGTCAGTAAGAGTGTCCATCATTGAGTCTTTGAATGAAGAGATGGAGATAAAACTGTCCAATTTGAGTGTTTTTTTGCAGCTCGTTCCAGTCGCTAGCTGCAGTGAACTGAAAAGAATAGCGACGCAGGGATGTGTGTGCTTTGGGGACCTTTAACAGAATGTGACTGGCAGAACAGGTGTTCTATGTGGAAGATGAGGGCTGCAGTAGGAGAGGATCTGCAGAGAAGAATGGGAGAAACTCCCCAAATGCAGATGTGCCAAGCTTGTAGCGTCATACCCAAGGAGACTTGATGCTGTAATTAATACCAAAGGTGCTTCAACAAAGTACTGAGTAAAGGGTCTGAATACTTAAGTAAATGTGATATCAGTTTTTATTTGTGATAAGTTTGCAAAAATGTCTAATAACCTGATTTTAAAAATTTGTATTAATTCCATTATTTTACTTTTTAGATTTGCTTGTGTTAGAAATTACTGCACAGTTGGAGCTAGGAACATAATCATTTTGCTACACCCACAATAGCATCTGTTAAATATGTGTATGTGATCAATAAGATTTGATTTGATTCACGGCCCCTGGGGCAAAATAAGTTTGCCACCCCTGACGTAAAGTCTATCAGGCCATTATCATTGTGTAATTGAAAGACACTCTGTCACCAGATTCTCAGGGATGTGCATCGGCCTTCAGTTTGACCCTCTCCTCATTGTCAAAGTTGTATTCACCTTGCTTATGATACCTGATATAACAATGGATAAATACTGTAAATATGTGCCATTCGTGGACAGGACAGGTGCACAGAGTTGGTGATCCTCAAACCTTCTCAAAGACAGAAACAGACACTAAGGCACACTGACCTGATGGCCATTACAATGGTCATGACTGTCAGATACAGAAAGGATACCCTTATGATGTATTTTGCATCATATTATGCTGCGTTTTGCATCATACAGGGATGATTTCTGTATTTTGAACATTACATATCTTGAAAACTTGATCACTGACGAGCAAAACAAATCGGGACTATGCCAACAATGCACAAATTAAACAAATAACAAAAGATCATTTTTAGGGTGGATTTTTTCTTTAAGCACAGGCAGCATAGAAATAGCACACATAGAACAGATCTACTGCTTTTTATACTTGCTTTCAATGAGAATGACCCAAAAAGTAACATATTGCAGTATTTTTTTTTTTACTCCGCTGTCAAGAGGGGGGCCGCTAAAATGTTTTGCTCTGACTGCATGAGTAGGTATGGATGTCATTACACAGACCCAAGAGCCACTGCGGCCCCTCATGATGAGTTCAGATTTTTTTTGTGGCCCCCACCCCATCAAAGTTGCCCATCCCTGGTCTAGAGGGTTTATTGCATGTGTTAACTTCATGCAGGAGAGAGGAAGCCGTTGTCACGCCCTGACCTGAGTATTCTTTGTTTTCTTTATATATTTTGGTTAGGTCAGGGTGTGACATGGGTGATGTATGTGTTTTGTACTGTCTATGGGTTTTGTAGGTTTATGTGGTTGTTTACCATCTAGGTGTTTATTTATGTCTATGGTTGCCTAGATTGGTTCTCAATTAGAGGCAGCTGTTTATCGTTGTCTCTGATTGGGAACCATATTTAGGCAGCCATCTGCTTTGGGTATTTTGTGGGTTATTGTCTATGTGATGTTGCATGTTTGCACTCAGTTTTGATAGTCTTATTATTTTGTCTTTCATTAAAAATATGTATTCACATCACCCTGCGCTTATGTCTCCTCACTACGACGATTGTGACAGAATAACCCACCAACAATGGACCAGTCACATCACGGTTACAATGTTTAATGTTTCCAACATGAATGTATTGTAATGTGCAGAACAATGCCGGTCCAGTGGTTAAAGCTTGGAGAACTTTCCGGTTCATCAGCCCCATCACCTACATGTGTGGGGGATCCCAGGTATATGTCTTCGTAACTAATATACATTGTCAGTCATTTGATCTTGATGGAAACGTGTCACAGCAATTGCTGAAGTGGTTTTGTTGATGTTTATCTCAACAGCAGATGGTGAAGATGCACCACGTGAGTAGGGTGAGAGGCCTGGAGACTCAACTGGTGTGGGCCATCTCCAAGGAGACAGCCAGGCTTAGTCCAGAGGGCATCCCCTTACTATGCCACCAAAGTGCAGTCCATCACTTGGATCCAGGTAAGATGTAAATACTACTGAAATAGTATTAGATTTTTTTGTCACTTATTCCATTTGGCCTTAACATGTATTCTCTCTCTGTCAGCGTGTGGCTGACAGGGTGACCAACTATGCATCTCTCCTCCGCCACGAGACGTCTGTGGACGTGACGCTTGGCTGCTACCAGGTAAATAAACGATTTCCTATGTATATAGGCTAGACATTACTGGGCATTTTTGCATTAGATTTGGTGTTTTCTAATAACGTGTGTGTGTGTGTGCAGCAGACTGATATCTCAGTGGAAAGGACCCCGAAAATGATTTTTAACCATTTTCAGAAAAAAGTGATTTTTTTTTTCGGGACTTAAATACGGTGACCCCGGACATGCCGAATTTGCGACATTCTGGAAAGGACCCCGAAAATGATTTTTAACCATTTTCAAAAAAAAGTGATTTAAAAAAAAAAAAAAATCGGGACTTAAATACGGTGACCCCGGACATGCCGAATTTGCGACATTCTGGAAAGGACCCCGAAAATGATTTTTAACCATTTTCAAAAAGTGTTTTTTTTTTTTTTTTCGGGACTTAAATACGGTGACCCCGGACATGCCGAATTTGCGACATTCTGGAAAGGACCCAAAAAATAATTTTTAACCATTTTCACAAAAAGTGATTTTTAAATTTATTTTTCGGGACTTAAAAGCGGTGACCCCGGACATGCGAATTTGCGACATTCTGGAAAGGACCCAAAAATAATTTTTAACCATTTTCACACAAAAAAGTGATTTTTTTAATACATTTTTCGGGACTTAAAACGGTGACCCCGGACATGCCGAATTTGCGACATTCTGGAAAGGACCCCAAAAATAATTTTTAACCATTTTCACAAAAAGTGATTTTTAAATTTATTTTTCGGGACTTAAAAACGGTGACCCCGGACATGCCGAATTTGCGACATTCTGAAAGGACCCAAAAATAATTTTATCCATTTTCACAAAAAGTGATTTTTAAAATTTATTTTTTCGGGACTTAAAAACGGTGACCCCGGACATGCCGAATTTGCGACATTCTGGAAAGGACCCCAAAAATAATTTTTAACCATTTTCACAAAAAAGTGATTTTTTAAATTTATTTTTTCACAAAAAAGTTATTTTTTAAATTTATTTTTTCGTGACATAAAAACGGTGACCCCGGACATGCCGAATTTGCGACATTCTGGAAAGGACCCCAAAAATAATTTTTAACCATTTTCACAAAAAAGTTATTTTTTAAAAAAATTTTTTCACAAAAAAGTGATTTTTTTAAATTTATTTTTTCACAAAAAAGTGATTTTTTAAATTTATTTTTTCACAAAAAAGTGATTTTTTAAATTCATTTTTTTCGTGACTTAAAAACGGTTAACACGGACATGCCGAATTTGCAACATTCTGGAAAGGACCCCAAAAATAATTTTTAACCATTTTCACAAAAAAGTGATTTTTTTTATTTATTTTTTCGGGACTTAAAAACGGTGACCCCGGACATGCCGAATTTGCGACATTCTGGAAAGGAGCCCAAAAATATTTTTTAACCATTTTCACAAAAAGTGATTTCACAAAAAAGTTTTTTAAATTAATTTTTCGTGACAAAAAGTGACCCCGGACATGCCGATTTTTCTGGAAAGGACCCCAAAAATTTTTTAACCATTTTCACAAAAAGTGATTTTTTTATTTATTTTTCGGGACATAAAAACGGTGACCCCGGACATGCCAAATTTGCGACATTCTGGAAAGGACCCCAAAAATAATTTTTAACCATTTTCACAAAAAAGTGATTTTTAACATTTATTTTTTCGGGACTTAAAAACGGTGACTCCGGACATGCCGAATTTGCGACATTCTGGAAAGCACCCAAAAAATAATTTTTAACCATTTTCACAAAAAAGTGATTTTTTAAATTTATTTTTTCACAAAAAAGTGATTTTTTAAATTTATTTTTTCACAAAAAAGTGATTTTTTTTATTTATTTTTTCACAAAATAGTGATTTTTTTTATTTATTTTTTCGGGACTTAAAAACGGTGACCCCGGACATGCCGAATTTGCGACAGTCTGGAAAGCACCCAAAAAATAATTTTTAACCATTTTCACAAAAAAGTGATTTTTTAAATTTATTTTTTCACAAAAAAGTGATTTTTTTAAATTTATTTTTTTCGTGACTTAAAAAACGGTTAACCCGGACATGCCGAATTTGCGACATTCCGGAAAGGACCCCAAAAATCATTTTTAACCATTTTCACAAAAAAGTGATTTTTTAAATTTATTTTTTCACAAAAAAGTGATTTTAAAAATAAAAAAATTTCGTGACTTAAAAACGGTTAACCCGGACATGCCGAATTTGCGACATTCCGGAAAGGACCCCAAAAATAATTTTTAACCATTTTCACAAAAAAGTGATTTTTTAATTAATTTTTTCGGGACTTAAAAACGGTGACCGGACATGCCGAATTTGCGACATTCTGGAAAGGACCCCAAAAATAATTTTTAACCATTTTCACAAAAAAAGTGGTTTTATTTTTTTATTTTTTCGGGACTTAAAAACGGTGACCGGACATGCCGAATCTGCGACATTCTGGAAAGGACCCCAAAAATTATTTTTAACCATTTTCACAAAAAAGTGATTTTTTAAATTTATTTTTTCACAAAAAAGTGATTTTTTTTTATTTATTTTTTCACAAAAAAGTGATTTTTTTATTTATTTTTTCGTGACTTAAAAACGGTGACCCCGGACATGCCGAATTTGCGACATTCTGGAAAGGACCCCAAAAATAATTTTTAACCATTTTCACAAAAAAGTGATTTTTTTTAATTTATTTTTTCGTGACTTAAAAACGGTGACCCCGGACATGCCGAATTTGCGACTTTCTGGAAAGGACCCCAAAAATAATTTTTAACCATTTTCACAAAAAAGTGATTTTTTAAATTTATTTATTCACAAAATAGTGATTTTTTTATTTTATTTTTTCGGGACTTAAAAACGGTGACCCCGGACATGCCGAATTTGCGACATTCTGGAAAGGACCCCAAAAATAATTTTTAACCATTTTCACAAAAAAGTGATTTTTTTTATTTATTTTTTCGGGACTTAAAAACGGTGACTCCGGACATGCCGAATTTGCGACATTCTGGAAAGCACCCAAAAAATAATTTTTAACCATTTTCACAAAAAAGTGATTTTTTTTAAATTTATTTTTTCACAAAAAAGTGATTTTTTTTATTTATTTTTTCGGGACTTAAAAACGGTGACCCCGGACATGCCGAATTTGCGACATTCTGGAAAGGAGCCCAAAAATATTTTTTAACCATTTTCACAAAAAAGTGATTTTTAAAAAAAAAAATTTTCACAAAAAAGTGATTTTTTAAATTTATTTTTTCGTGACTTAAAAATGGTGACCCCGGACATGCCGAATTTGCGACATTCTGGAAAGGACCCCAAAAATTATTTTTAACCATTTTCACAAAAAAGTGATTTTTTAAATTTATTTTTTCACAAAAAAGTGATTTTTTAAATTTATTTTTT